>NC_137792.1:78026746-78311746 GCF_963383645.1 Muscardinus avellanarius
TAGATTATATCAGTGATTTCTATGTCTGCTCAGTATTCATAGGTTGTGGCTAATATAGCGTGGCTCTCTGCTCACAATATAAATAAAGTACAGGGAGCATTGCTTATAAAGCACACGTTTTTCTTTATAGTATTTTTTATATATATGCATGGTAGCACAAGCTTGTAATCCCTGTGCTTGGGAGGCTAAGACAGGAGGATCACACGGGTTCGAAGCCAGCCTTAGCTACTTAGTGAGGTTCTCATCAACTTAGTGAGACCCTGTTTTTAAATAAATTATAAAATAGGGCTGGGAGTATAGCCCAGAGGTAGAAAGTCTCTGGGTTCCACCCCCAGTACCACAATATATATTATATTACATATAATAATTATTTTTTAAAATAAATTTGTGGTACCGAGGTTTGAACCTCAGGGGCATTCTTCCTTTGAGTTACACCCCTGGCCCTATTTTTTATTCTTAATTTTGATATAGGGTATAACTAAGTTGCAGACAGCCTCACTAAGTAGCTGAGACTGTCCGTGAACACAGATCCTCCTATCTTACCCTCCCAAGTGCTTGGATAACAAGAGTGCATCACCACACCCTGATCAATGGCCATATTTTATTTTATAAGTGAAAGCCAATTTGTCTGGCCTCCTATCACCAATAACTCTCTATTAATGGGTCCATTTCCACATTCCCTATACAACAGAAGTTGTACTCAGAGCATGAGCCTTGAGACTCTGTAACTTCACAAAATGCTTTCTGAATCATCAAAAGAAAGTTCAAGCTCTATTCAGTCTTTTTTCAGTATTTAATATATTTTATCTTCTTGTTCTTTGAAAGTTGTCTTATGCAGAATGGTAATTATCAAGTGGAATCTTAGATTAACCCCATTCATTGACCATCCCAGAAAATAGATTTTTTAAGCAGGTCTGATGACAGTAATTGGATTTTTGTGTAGAATTTAAATAGCATGCCAAGTATAATGTTTTGCCTTTAACGTTAGTAACCTGGATGCTATTTCTTTGTTTCCCCAAAAGAGAGATATGAATAGTAGATATCTTTGTTATATTTGCAGGTCCACATGAAACTCCCTAATCTAGGAACTATGAAACATGAAACTCCCTAATCTAGGAACTATGAAATACTACTATATTTTTCCAATGCATTTTACTACTTTTGTGTTTCAGTTAGTTTAACCTTATATCATTGCTTCTTACTTCTCTAGGGACTCTTAATAAAATAGTAACTTGATTTACATTCTGATTTACATAGAGAAAACAAAAGCAAAAGCAAAATAAAAATTAGAACACTGGGTGGTTATTTTACACTGAAAACAATGCCTCATATTTATAAGCTTAGAATAATAAATAATTAAAATGTATATATGAAATACTTTGTGTAAATTACTAAAATAATATTCAGTTTTCCTTTTTACCTTAACATTATTAAAAATTTTATGCATTTTTTCCAATTTCTTGCAATCAGTGCATCTTCAATCTATATCCACTGGGACAGTACATTTAATTTTATTTCTTTCTGTCTCTAATACATATATACACACATACAGGCACACAAGTTAACACATTTATATTCTTAGTGAAAATATTTAAAGGTCAATTTGCCTTTATGATTTTAATACACTGCTGTCAGAGACTGCTAATATTTAATTAAAAGGTCACATTTCTCCAATTACTTGATAATATTTTTATTACCAATGAGCTGAATTTCTATGATTTAATAAAGCTAGATTTAGCTGGGTATGGTGGTACTTGTACTCCAAGTACTTGGGAGGTTGAGCCACAAGGATTGTCAGCCTCAGCTACTAAGTTAGAACCTCCACAACAAAGTGAAAGCTTGTTTCAAAAATAAAGAATAAAAATTTGTGCTGAGAGTATAGCTCACAGGTGTGACACCATCACCAGTAACACACACACACACACACACACACACACACACACACACACACACAAAATGCTAGATTTAAATATACAAATAATTTTTAATCTCTGGAAAGATTTATTAATTATGAGGACTAAATATAGCCATATATGTCCCTTTTTGTTCACATATACCCTCCATTGTATTGTTAAAATCTCCAAAGAAATATTTTGATCAGTATCTTTTCTCTGTCCTTTGATGCACTTGTCTTAAATCATATTGGTCCTAAGAAGCAAGACTTAAGCCATATTTGGCTCTGGTGCCCAACTTATTCCTGTGTAACACCATTTCACTTCCCAGACCCATAAAAAGTATCAAATGCCTTTAGCTTTCTCTTGAAGACTGAAGGCTCTATCTTTTCTAAGCCCCACCCACTGCTCAGGTCATAGTATTTGCTACTTGCTCTCTACCTACCCTTTCCTCTGCAAAATTATAGTGGTTGAAGTCTCACTGGAGCTCTGTTTTCTATTTATTTATGATAAATCAGTTCTCATGATGGTACCCTGGTGGATTTAAAAAATATTTTTATTGGTGTATTATAGTCATACATCTTAATGGGATAAAGGACTTGTGGAGACCTACATGCACAAATCACCCAATTAGCCCTTACTCAATCCCCACACCATTCTCTTTTATTCTTCCTTTCCATGTTTGGCTTAGTGATTGACATTGATAAGTTTCTTTAAGTACATCATGTGCTTTAGAGAGTTTCCCTCTTCCCCCTGACCATCTCCTCAGTTAGGTTGCCTTATTTGCCTCTCTATCAGATCTCTTTCTTCGTCTAGAGTTCCTCCTGTTACCCATTTCTCCCTGGCTTTCACATATTAGAGAAAGCATCCAATTTTTTTTTTTGTGACTAACTACTGACTCAATACCACTCAGTGAATTAACCCTTAAAAATGAATCATGAAAACTTGAGAACTGGGGCTATAAGATGGGCCAACATGAGTTCATATTGAATTTTTAATATGTCACATAGTAGGAAGTTCTCTCCTGTTTTGAATTCTACTTTGAACTCTGAGAAACAAAGATATAACTGACTTTATATTGGTATATGAAGAACAGAGATAGTATTATTGTAAATATGTTTTGTGCTCTGATACTATAGTGAGGACTTTGTTCAGTACCATAATATAATATATTTTATTATTCAGTTGATCTTTCCTGGGCATCTAACTTATATTGCTTGATGTAGTGTTATCTTCTGTGCATATATAAATGGTTAAACTACATATTTGTCCCTTAAGTAATGAGCATCTGGAGGGTCAGAGAAAACTAGGCAAACATTATTATGCTATTATTTCAATTTAACATTTTCTATTATTGGGAATAAACATAGAAAAAGAGAGGGGGACATAGAGAGATATTTCTGGTAGGGAAAGGAGAATGCACAGTGTCTTTGACATCTTTTAGGAAATAAAAATTAATTTGGTGTGTCTGTAGCATATACTATAAGAATATATAGGTGTAGTCAATAAAATGATATGTAAAGAAAAGCAGGGACTATAAAGTGGAGGATTTTTTCTTTCATACCACTGGTTCAGAATATTATGCTAAATGCAAGAAAACTTTGAAGTATTTAGGTTTCATCTATTGGCGCATTGCAGTCATATATCTTACTAGGGTACAAGTTGGTAAAGCCATATATGCACACATCACTCTTCCCCTTCCTCATCTAGTGTTTCTCTTGTGACTCTTTTCCTCCCAAGCTTCCACATATTAGAAAAAATATCCGGTTTCTTACCTTTTGTAACTGACTAATCTCAGCATAAACTTCTCCAGTGAAATCCATTTTTCCACAAATGTCATAATTTTGTTCTTTATGGTTGAGTAAAATTCCACTGTGTACATATCCTATAGTTTTGTAATTCATTAATCTGTTAATGGACATCTTGGCTAGTTCCATAGTTTGACAATTGTGAATTATGAGGCTAAGAACACACACACACACACACACACACACACACACACACACATATATATATATATATATACACATATCTGTATATCTACATGTATCCTATATGTATATCATATATCCTATATGTATATCTGATATATATATATATATATATATATATATATATAATTTTATAAAAGACAATTTGGATATTTGGATTCTGGTAATGAAATAGATTTGAGTGTGAATAGGATTACACAAGAAATGGCAGAAGTAGCAGTGAAGATACAGAGAAGTTAATTGATTCATAATATGTCAGAGGTGTACAGATTTGAGAACCATTTACATGATATAATCTACAAAAATAAATGGCACATATAGGCATTCAGTAAATATTAGTGAGTAAATCAAAGTAAATTGTTGCCACTTACTAAAGCCTGTGTGGGAATAAGATATAAAAAGGGTAGAGGACGCAGGAGCCAAGGTTTCTGCTTATATTTACACACAAAAAACAAACAACTAAGAAAAAACATATACTACCTCAAACAAAAGTAAAAACTCAAAATGTTAGAAATAAAATGTATCTCACTTTTTTACTGATGCATTGTACAATACATTATAATGGGGTACAAGATGGCAAAGGCATACATGCACACATCACTTATTTAGTCCTTCACTAATTTCAACCCCATTCTTCCCCCCTTTCTCCTTCTCATGTTTTGCTTGTTTTGATATATTTATGAATGTATTCCATGTACATTTGGGAATTTAGTTCTTCGCCCTTTATTACCCTCACTTAAGATGCCTTATTTGTGCATCTATGACTTCTCAAAAAACTGATTATTGTCAAAACTATTGGAATGAATGCATATTTTGTTACTGAGTGAAGATGCTTGCATCTTGTTGATTTTGTGACTCTGTCAAAATCTTCCTGATTCTCAAGACTTCCCAATTCTCAAGACTGAAATTGAAGCTCAAATTTTAAATGTTAACATAAAATCTGAAAAATGATAATCTCTTTTTCTTGCTCATCAAATAAAAATTAACAGGCCTGAGGAAAATTATCATCTTTCAATATTCATGTTAAATATAAATGGCCTCAAATCCTCATTTAAAAAACATAAGGTAGGAAACTGGATTAAAAACCAGAAATCATTCATGTGGTGCCTGCAGAAAACATATCTTACAAGAAAAGATACTCTAACCTAAAATGGCTAGAGCAAACTAATCAATGCCAATGGAACTCAAAGATAAGCAGGAATAACAAGTATGATATCAGATTAATTAGACTTCAAGCCTAAACTTATCTGACGTGACAAAGCAGATCATTTTTACTGTAAAAAGAAACAATGCAGCAAAAGAAAATAACAATAGTAAACACTTATTCCCAAACATAGGTGTGACCACTTTTATAATACAAATTATTTGTAACATTAAGCCACATATAGATCACAATACAATAATATTGGGAGACAATCAACATGCCTCTCATAGGACTATATTGATCATTTAGAAAAAAGGTCAGTAAAGAAGTCTCATAACACCATAAACCAAATGAACCTATTAGACACATACAAAGTATTTCACTCAAATACAGCTGAATTCACATTTCCTTAGCTGCTCACAGAATCTTCTGTAAAGTATACAACACCTGGGTTACAAAGAGAACAAGGAAAATTCAAAAAAAAGTCACAGAATTCCCTGCATCTTTTCAGATCACAAAGAAATAAAACCAGAAATTAATTATAAGAAGACCCAGGGTAACCTCACAAATGCATGGAGACTGAACACTACACTGCTGAGTGAGGAATGAATCAGAATAAGTAAGGAGTAAGGTGTAAACAATTCTAGAAGCAAATGAAAATAGAGACACAACATATCAAAACATCTGGGACACCTTGAAGACAGTATTAAGAGAAAAATTTATAGCACTGAATGCCCACATAAGAACAACAATCACCTTTACTGAGTTGAACCACAAGATCTCAGACCCAGGGAGTTTATAGCGGCTGCGTGCATTCCTAGGGGGACAACACAGCAGGATCCCCTTTGGGCTGCAGCTTTGCTTATGCTTCTAGTGCTCACTGGGCTGGGACTCTGAGGGGCAGTGTGGGGTGGGCTGTTGCTGTGTTAATGGCATCACAGCAGCACAGCACGAGAGTGTCAAGTTTCTATTCTGGTGCTGAGCTCCACTCTGGGTCCCTGGGTGGCTTGATTAGTTCCTGTATGCTGTAGCAGGTCTTCAGCCAGGCTGACTCATAGCCAGTGTGTCTGCTGCTTCTCCCTTCAAATCCTTTGTGATGGGTGTGCAATATTGCTCGGGAAGCCTGTGCCTGCATCAGTGCCAGCTGCTGCGTGTGGGGCTTTTTAAATTTTTTCCTCTCTGGTTTGTCTTCAAAACCAGCACTAGAGAAAATACTCAAAGAGATCAACTACAAAGAAGAAACAAGAAATACACACCAGAACCAGAGACACAAGAATTTCCATCCAGCATACAACTAAGAAGAGAAGAACAAACAATATTCATACAGAAATAAAATCTCAACATTTTGGGAATTAAAAATCATCTCTCAAAAATCACACTGGAATGTAAATGACATTCAACTCCCCAATAAAAAGACATAAAGGGGTAAAATGGATTAAAAAGCAGAAGTGATCTATCTGCTGCCTGCAAGAAACACATCTTACGAGTAAAGATAGCAACAAACTCAAGGTAAAGGGCTGGAGCCAGGTAATTCATAACAATGGAACACTAAGACAGGCAGCATTGTAACTATGATGTCAGAGCAGTTAGACTTCAAGCCCAGGCTTATTAGAAGAGACAAAGATGGCCATTTTTACTGCTAAAAGGAAAAGTCCAGCATGAGGAAATAATGATAATATATATTCTCCCAAATTAGGTGCAGCTACTTTCATAAAACACTCTTATTATTCTTTTTTTTTTTGGTGGTACTGCGGATGGAACCCAGGGCCTTCTACCTCTGGGCTACACTCCTAGAGCTTTTTTATATTTAATTTGGAAACATTGTTTCTTAAACCTGCTGAGGCTGGCTTCAAACCTGCACGATACTCCTGTCTCAGCCTCCCAAGCGTGGGGATTACAAGTGTGTGCCACCATGCCTGGCTATAAAATAAACTCTTTGTAATATTAAGTCACATATAAATCCTAATACAATAATACTGAGAGACTTCAGAACACCTCTCACACCAGTAGACTGATTTTCTAGACAAAAAGTCAGTAAAGACACCTTGGACCTAAAGAACACCATTAATGAAATAAACTTGTTGGACACATATATAATATTCCACCCATCTACAGCAGAGTTCACATTTTCTCAACAGCTCATAGAGCCTTCTCCAAGTTAGATCACATCCTGGGCCACACAGTGAGCACTAGCAAATTAAAAAAATGTGACAATTCCCTGTGTCTTTTCAGACCATAATGGAATGAAATAGAAATCAACTATAAGAAGACTCAGAGAAACCACATAAACATGTGGAGACTGAACACCACACTTCTGGATGAAGAATGGGTCACAGAATAAGTAAAAGGTGAAATCAAGAAATTTCTTAAAACAAATAAAAATAGCGATACAACATATAAAAACCTCTGGAACACATTGAAGGCAGTATTAAGAGGAAAATTTATATCACTGAGTGCCCACACAAGATAAACAGAAAATCATCAAATAAATAACTTAATGACACACCTCAAAGCCCTTGAAAAACAGGAACAATCTAAACCCAAAGCCAGTAGATGACACGGAATTGTCAAAATCAGAGTGGAAATAAACGAAGTAGAGAATAAAAATAATACAGAAAATCAACAAAACCAAAAGCTGGTTCCTTGAAAAAATTTATAAGATAGATAAACCACTAGCCAATTTAACCAAAAAAGAAAGAATCAACCCAAATTTTTAAGATAAGAGAGGAAAAAGGAGATATCACAACTGACAGTGTAGAAATCCAGAGGATTATCAGAAATTACTTTGAAAAACTATACTCCAACAAAATGGAAAATCTGGAGGAAACCTACAACTCTCTAGATAAATACAACCTTCCTAAACTAAGTCAAGAAGATGTAAAAAACTTAAACCAACCAATAGCAATAAAAGAGACTGAAATAGCAATAAAGACCTTACCATAAAAGAAAGCCCAGGACTAGATGGCTTCCCACATGAATTTTATAAAACCTTCCCAGAAGAGCTGATCCCGATAACCCTCAATCTATTTAGCGAAATAGAAACAGAACTCTCCCAAATACATTCTATAAAGGCAAGATAACATTAATACCAAAACCAAAGAAAAGCAGTTCAAGGAAGGAAAACTACAGGCCTATATCTTTGATGAACTTGGACGCAAAACTGCCAATCAAAATACTTGCAACACGCATTCAAAATCACATGAAGAAAATCATACACCATGACCAGGTAGGCTTCATCGCAGAAATGCAAGGTTGGTTCAACATATGAAAAACAATCCATGTAATTCATCATATAAACAGATCCAAAGTCAAAAATCGCATGATCATTTCATTAGATGAGAAAAAAGCCTTTGTTAAAATCTAACATCCATTTATGATAAAAAGCACTGCAGAGAATCAGAAGGAACAAACCTCAACATCATAAAGGCAATCTACAATAAGCCCACAGCCAACATCATATTAAATGGGGAAAAACTTAGAGAATTTCCCCTGAGAACAAGAACAAGAACAAGACAAGGATGTCCATTATCACCACTTCTCTTCAATATAGTACTTGAGATTTTAGGCATAGCAATAAAAAAAAAGTAAAGAAAACCAAAGGATTAAATAGGAAAGAAAAAACTCAAACTTTCATTATTTGCAGATGACATGATAATATAGCTATAAGACCCATCAAACTCATCTAAAAGACTTATAAAACTGATCAACAAATTCAGCAAATTATCAGATACAAAATCAATCTCCAAAAATCAGAAGCTTTTCTGTACACCAACCACCAAAAAAGAAATTCAGAAAACACTTTTACTCAGGATCTCCTCGAAGATGCATATATTCTAATTCTTAGAACTTGTATGTTACTTTATTTAGTGCTATGGTTTTTATTTTCCTCATCTTAAAATTCATAGTTTGAAATTCTATCTACTGAGCTGATGATATTAAAAGATGGGGGAGTTTGAGAAATGATTAGGTCATAAATATGGACCCTTAACAATGAAATTTGTGCCCTTAGACCCCCAGGACAGCTCTCTTTACCTCTTGGGCTATGCGAGGACACAGCAGGAAGGCACCATCTATGAATCAGAAAACAGGTCCTCTCCAGACACCAGATCAATTGTTTCCTTGATATTGAACTTTCCAGCTTCTAGAAATATGTGAAATTTCTGTTATAAGATACACAGTTTGTTATGCTCAAGTGGATTGAAGCACTTTTCAATAAAAGACTTTTCAGGTGTGATTAAGTTACATACCTTGAGATAAGCTTCTCCTGGATCACCTGCATAGGCCTAACATAATCAAAGAGGGCTTTCAATAGATGAAAAAATACATTTGTTGAAGAAACCAGAGGGTTAGAGTCAGAGAGTTTAAAGTTAGAGATTTGAAAATAGAGGAAGGAGGCACAAGTCACAGCATGAAGATGTCTTCTAAAATCTAGAAAAGACCAAAACAATTTTATTCTGGAACCTTTAAAATGTAACGTGGCCCTGATCATATGTTGATTTCAGCTCAGTGACACATGTGATATTGGATTTCATCCCTCCAGAACAGTGAAATAATAATTTAGTATTGCTTAAGCCTCTAATTCTGTAGTAACTGTTTGCAGTAGCAGAAGGGGACTAATATAGTCACTAATGGATTTTTAAATCTACATGTTCTTGTGAGGATAGAGGAAACAATGCAAAAAGCAATGGGAAAAAATGCTATGATTTAAAAAATGCAATGAAAATTTATATATGTCCTGACAGCCACTTTGGGAAATTACTAAAGGCTTCACTCATGGCCTCAGTAACTTCAGTTCACTGAATAAATTAGGACTACTTAATTCAGACCCATATGTCAAAGGCGGGAATCACCAGTTGTGATTATTTTACTGTAATTTTGCTTTTGCTCTATTTTAAGAAAAAATATATATATATTCATACTGATCAGAAGTGTTCTCTTTTAAAACAAATTGTCATGCCGGGTGTGGTGGTGCATGCTTGTAATCTCTGCACTTGGGAAGCTGAGACAGGAGGATCACACAAGTTTCAAAGGCAGCCTCAGCTGCTTAGTGAGGCTCTTAGCTACATAGTGAGACCCTGTTTCAAAATGAAATATAAAATAGGTCTGGGAGTATAGCCTGGAGGTAGAAAGGCTCTTGGTTCCACCTCCAGTACCACCAAAATAAATAAATAAATAAATAAACAATAAAATTGTTAGTTTTCCACCATACTTTTAACTGTATAAAGGCAAGGAATAGCCAAGTCTTTTTCTCAGTTACTGTCCATATTTAGCCCAGTGCCTGGAACATGCATCACAGTCACTCAATAAATTTTTGCTAAATGAACAAATAAAAGAGAATGATTTTACTATAAAAATCTCTAAAATATTAAAAATATTTAAAATGCATTTTTATTTACAAACAGGTTTTCTTTCTTTTTTTTTTTTTGCTTGTTTTGAGGTATTGAAGATTGTTCTACCACTGAGTGATACCACAGTCCTTTTTTAATTTTTTACTTTGAGACAGTCTTACTAAATTGCATCAGCTGGCTTTAAAATTTTGAACTTATCATACACTCCAAAGTAGCTGAAATTACAGGAGATTGTCACCACACCTAATTTATAAATAGATTTTAATAGAGAAAGGTTTTGTATGAAAGGAAAGTTGTCAAGAATTGTATTTAGGGTGATTTTGTCTGAACCACCCTCTCATGTGACCCTTGGGTAACATGAGGCTGTAACTGTCTTCAGTATTTCTATGATTTTAATAAATTTCTTTAAGTCTTCAAAAAAAAGAATTGAATTTAACTTCTATTTAATATATTCAGCATTTTGAGATTTAACATTCTGCTGTAGAAATGGGAATATGACAATGACCAAAACTAAGGTGTTTGTCTCTTGCAATGATATTGTATTTTTATAAGTGACAGACAATAAAAATGTATACTATGTAGCTTCAAAAGCAGTTGACTAAGAGATATGTACACAATGGAATTTTACTTAGACATCAAGAACAAAATTATGTCATCTGCAGAGATGGACATAGATGGAACTGGAGAACATTATGTTGCTAGATTAGTCAGTCACAAAAATTAAAAAACTCAGATGCTCTCTCTCCAATTTTTGGATGCTAGAGAGAAAATGGGTCATAGGAGGGACTTTAGATGAAGGAGAAATCTTAGATGACCAAATAAGGCAATCTGAGGAGAATGGAAGGGGGAAGATGGAAATATCCTAGTCTACATGATGTAAATTAACAAATATAACAAAGCTAATCACTAGCCAAACATAATGAGAAAGGGGGTAGAAAGTGGGGAGGGGACTAGGAATGGGCTAAATGAATGATGTATGCACAGATGCCTCTACCATCCTATAGTATATTAAGATGTATGACTACAATGCACCAATAAAAAATATTTTTGTACCTTGTACAAGAAGATGATATTACTTGTCTAATATTTATAGGATGTAAGCTTTAGGTGATTTTTAAGTCATTAAATTTGAATTGAGCCATCTCAATATCTCAATATATCTAGATTCCTGCTATAATTTGTATGTAGGGAGTTCTCTTAAAAAGCTCATGTGTCAGTGCGAGGATGTTTGGAGTTAATACAATTAAATTATCAGGGTTTTAATTTAGTCAGTGGGTAAATATATCAATAGATCAATGGATTTATTAGGTTTTAGTAAGGGAGACAGATAAGGTGTAAATAAAAAGGGAAGTTCCTGACTCATGGAATTGGAGGAATATATTTATAACCCCTCTTCTTACTCACTTTCTCTGTGCTTTCATTCTTCTCTATGGTATGCTCACAGAATGTCTTCATAAGACTCTCTTTGCTTTTTTTTATGACATACCCTGAACTTCACAGATGTAACTTTTGACTGGAACCCTCTGAAATCTCAAGAACTGTGAGCAAATAAATCTTTCTTCCTCTAATTTGTGATTGTGAGGTGTTTGGGGTCACAGAAGTGAGAATACTGACTGAAAACTCTCTATTAGATTCTGCCTGAGGATAATTATTTGACAGAATAAAAAATGGAAAACTAGCATTTTTTAAATGTATTCTATGTATCAAGCATTATGCCATGATGGGTACTCTTTGTTTTCTTCTTTGCTTTTTTGATCAAGCAAACTTGTATATTAATATGAAGAATGTTTCTCCAAATTCTCTCACCTGGCCATACCTTTATCTGGACTCTGATTCTGTGTCAAAAACATTACATTTTTATTTATTTCCTATCTTTCTAGATTTTATAATCTCAATTTTCTGACCCAGGTCTCTGATGCAGAACTGTGATTAGAGAAACATAAGAATATGTATGTGGTTACAAAAAGGCGATCTAAATTGAGTGTGAAGACAATACACTGCTTTTAATTAGCTACAGCTAATTTCCCATAAGCTGGATGCAGGTCTGAACTGCTGCTGCTCATATCATTTGAATAACAGGCAACATTGACTAAGAGCTCCCATTCTCTAATGGGAGTTTGGCTAGTTTGAGCTAAAGAAACTGATGTGACTAAGTGTGGGGCTTTTGATTAGGTAAACTTTGACAAGGCTTATTTGATTGCATCAGGCTGAGGTTTCTTGAGGAATAGCCTCTGTCTCAGAATTGAACCACAACTTGACATATCTTGGAACTTGAGATTTCCAGACTGTGTGGCTGAAGGAATTAATTTTAATTGGCTAAAAGTAAAGATTGAGAAAATCAGAAAATCATACAAGCCCCTATTATCTCACCCAGCCATTTACTTTCCTCTCATGAACTCTTTTATTTTTTATTTTTTGTTATCAAATTAACTATTTTTATTGTGTAAAATTTATGTAGTACAGAGTAATAGATATGCATATACAATGTATAATGACCATTTCAGAATAGGTAACATTTATATATAAAATACTTCTTTACATTTTTGAATAACACAATTATTGTATTTATGGAATAAAATGTGATTTTCAACATATGTATACAAATATATGCTGACAAATCAGAATGATTAACATTTCCTTTTTATTATCATTGGCTTGTGTTTGGAGCATACAAGCTCCTATTTTCTACTTATTTATAAAATACATAATATGTTATTATAAATTATAGTTACCCTGATGTTCTGCAGACTGCTATAACTTATTACTTCTAACTAATTTTGTTTGGTTACCCATTTTCCAACTTCCCTTTATCCCTTTCTCCCTCTCACCCTACACAGCCTCTAATAATTACAATTCTACATTGAGAGAGACTTCTAAAAATGGGTCATGGGAGGAACTCCAGATGAACTCTATTTTATTTATTTATTTATTTATTTATTTATTTTTTATTTATTTTTTAGGCCCGTGCCAGGGCCAACAGCCGGCATTGGAGCCTTCCGTGAGGCAAGGCCGGTGCTGGGGTCTCCGAGGCCAGGATCGGAGCCTGCTGAGGGGTTAGGCCGGTGATGGGACCAGTGGCCTGCATTGGAGCCTGCTGCAAGGCAAGGCCGGTGCCGGGGCCTCCGAGGCCGGGATTGGAGTCTGAACTCTATTTTAAATGAGATAATTTTTGTCATCTTGGTACTGGGCTTGAAATGTACAACAGTACCCAGCCAGAAGTGGTTCTTAGTCTCACAATGAAGGACTCATATCTGGGTCATGTTTCAATCTAGCATCCTTAATAATAATTGTTACGGATTTGGAGAATATGGTTGTGGGGAAACTGTTCCCAGGGACCTCTGTTAGGGTTCTGGACACACTATCCCTCAAACCACAAAAAAACCCCAAACAACCAAAAACAGAAAAAAAGACACGGGTTCCTCCCCCAGCAAGGTGTGGCAAGGTGTCTCCTTTCATAAAGGACAAGGTCAAACCCTGCTCCATCCTCCCTGACTATCATGTAGATTTGTCTTTAGAAAGAGGAAGCCCTAGCTCTCCTTTATTGACTTGTTAATTACTTTTAGCTAGGTTAATTTACATTGGAATAGCTGCCTGCTTTTAGGCAGAAATCAAGTCCTTTCTTTACCCATGTCTGCCACCATTTTGACACAATTATTTTTGAAATATATTAATAATCAGAGCTTTATTAAGTCTTCCTAGGCCATTCCCAATACTGGTACATTCATACATTTTGAAACCTCTTCCCAATACTAGTACAATAATCCTTTAGGCAGATCATTTGCAAGAAGTAAATAAAGGGAGAAGGAGCATTTAGAAGTGGGTTGATGATTATACTGTTACGGATTGAGGAGAATATGGTTTGGGGAAACTGTTCCCAGGGAACCCCTGCTAGGGTCCCGGACACACTTTCCCCCAACCCATAACAAAACCCCAAACAACTAAAAACAGAAAAAACCCACAGGTTCTTGTCCTAAGCTAAGAATAAATATGCATAGCTTAGGCAGTTGCTGAAGATTTAAAGAAGTTTAATAGAAAGATAGAAATACAGGAGATAGAAATACAGCCCCATGCCAAAATGGCATGAGGGGGTGACTCAAAATGAATACACCAAAAGGATTACACGTGGACCAGACTTTTTATACCCCTGACCTCCATCTTGTTTACATAATTCTGACGTAGTGAATGTCCCTGTAAGGTACCTCCCCTTACCCTGGAAGGTACCTCCCCCAGTAAGGTGTGCAAGGTGTCTCCTTCCATGAAGGTCAACCCCTCCTACCATCTTAGCTAGCTTATCTGATCATGTAGATCTGTCTTTAGATAAAGGCCTAGTTCACCTCAACTAAGATCTGTCTTTAGATAGAGACAGGCCTAGTTCTCCTCTCCTATTGACTGGTTAATTGCTTTTAGCTAGGTTGGAATACTTGCCTGCTTTTAGGCAGAAACCAAGTCCTTGTACAGATTTGCCCTTCACCCAATTTTTGAAATATATTAATAATCATAGCTTTCTCAAATCTTCCTAGGCCATTCCCAATATTGGTACAATACCATGTGTAACTAATTACTTATTTCACTAAACACTGCAACATCCCACACTTTCCATGGAAATAAAACCCTGTGGGACCCATCATAAAGATTGAGATCAGTTATTCCTTAATTATCATAAAACTGCATCTTTTGGTAACTCAGAATAATTCTCAGGTTACATTACTTATTATGATGCTCAGAAAAAATCTTGACATCTTGAGAAATGAAGCTTCCATATACACATCATTTTTATTTGGGGGTCTGCCAACCATTTAGCCTAATATAAGAAGAGATAGAAGAAATGAACAACCAGCTATAAACACTTTTACATGCTTGCCTGGCCACTGAGTCTTTGTTATGAATTAAAATTAAGAAAGATTAATTAGTTGCCACCGTGATGCATGTGGAAGATGGCTCCTCCCATGATACAGGTAGAGAGGGTGCTACAGGCCTGTGATTCATTGCTCTGTCAGCAGTGTGAGATACACTGTATGAAAATTCCATATAAATGCAAATACAAACACAAACACTACCTTTTCCTGTTAGCTGGTGATAAGGTGTTCATCCAGATGAGAAATTAAGATTTAATGCAGAAAAGTACTAGCTGGAAGGGTAAAACCAGTTATTTCTCAAAAAAAATTTCTTTTAAAGAAAGTCATTAAAATGCTGTCCCCTGTCCCCACTGATGGCAGTTATTTACACAGACTAAGTGGGTAGGCCTTCATCAGAAACAATGCATCCGAAACAATTCTTTTTTTTTAAATGAATTTGGAAACAGGATTGAAAATTGGGTTCTTTAATGCAAAAGAAGTATGTCTTTCTCAGAGGTGAGTAACTCACAACCAAGTTGCCTCTGATAGGAGCTGTAGTAATTTACTTAATTATGAATTAGGATCATGACTTTATATAATCCATTTTCATATAATCTTTAAAAAATGTTAAATGCTTTACATGGAAGGAGAAAAAGAACAAAGAAGACCAGAGAAGAATTAGTTGTTTTCCTGGCAATTCTTTCCTAAATACAACTTGTTAGTTTACTTCCTTACTGTATTGCAAACTATGGTGTTGCGGTGAAATGTGTTCGGTGTGTGTGTGTGTGTGTGTGTGTGTGTGTGTGTGTGTGTGTGTGAGTGTGTGTGTGTGTGTGTGTGTGTGTCTGTGTGTGTGTGTGTCTGTGTGTGTGTAGAAGTAATTCCCCCAGAAGTAATTCTGTTTGTGTTCTGTTCACACAAACAGAACAACCGTGGATACTTGTCCTAAGCTAAGAATAAATATGCATAGCTTGGACAGTTGCTGAAGATTTAAAGAAGTTTATTAAAAGATAGAAATACAGAGGATAGGTACAGCTCCATACTAGACTGGCATGGAGGGATGACTAGAATGAGTACACCAAAGGAATTACACGTGGACTAAGGCTTTTTTATACCCATGACCTCCATCTTGTTCACGTAATCCTGATGTAGTAACTGTCCCTGTAAGGTACCTCCCTTTAACCCTGTAAGGTACCTCCCCCAACCAGGTGTGGCAAGGCGGCTCCTTTCCTGAAGGGCAAGGTCAAACCCTGCTCCATCCTCCCTAGATCATCATGAAGATCTGTCTTTAGAAAGAGGAAGCCCTAGCTCTCCTCTATTGACTTGTTAATTATTTTGAGCTAGGTTAATTTACATTGGAATAGCTGCCTGTTTTAGGCAGAGATCAAGTCTTTGCACAGATTTGCCCCTCACCCATGTCTGCCGCCATTTTGATACAAATATTTTTGAAATATATCAATTATTTTCTTTTGAAATATATTAATAATCAGAGCTTTCTCAAATCTTCCTTGGCCATTCCCAATACTGGTACATATGGCTTACTGCTGATATTTGATCATTGTTTCAAAACTAAAAATTTATCTGGACTCTATAAGCAGTGGAGGTTTTCAGTCCAATCATTATTCTTATATAAGAGCTTTAAAAGTCTAGGTTTTGTCAAAGGTCAAATTATAAAAAATAAGACTGAAAACCAGAGGATATTTTTTGTCCTTCTTCATACCATAGGACCTGCTAAAAAACTTATATTTTCCTTAATATCTCCTTTGAGAGTTGATACTCACTGAATTATTAAAATTCTTCCTGAACCCGATTCTACTATCTATTTGCCTCTTGTTTTGGAATAGTATGTCCACTACAAGTTTAGTTTATTGGTCCCAAAGCGAGCCTCTTTGAGTTTCAAGTTTGGAATGTGGACAGAAATCTTAGTTTTAAACTTCTGGGAATATGTGAGTCTTTTCCTTCTGACTCATGAGCAAGAAAAATGATAGTAACAATGCATTTAGGCTGGATTAGTGCCATCATTTCCCTCTGATTGACACTTAGTACAGCTTCTGATTGTCTACTGTACCTAAGCAGGTTTGGTTAACTTGGCATGTCAGATTTGCCACTAAAATAATTGTTGATAATCAATATCAGAGATCATTAAAATATAATCCATGAAATGGTTAGTTTTGTAAATTGAATTTTTTGGAACACTGAGTGCTCAGCTATCTATCTTATATTGGTATTTTTATACTATATGAGTTTAGTTGAATATTTACAACAAATTTTGTCTCCTAAAAGGTAAAAATATTTACCACCTGGCTCTTTACAGAAGAAAGTTGATGATGCCTATTCTAGATCACTGGAATTTATTTATAAATATACAAGGCAACCATAGGAGTAACTTTTTCAGAATAAAGATTATTAGGCCTTTCCTTGTTACAGTAAAATAAGAACATTTATGAATGGCTCTTGGGCTTGGTATTGTGAAAAACTACATTTTGTGTGATACTGCTACATTTTGATTAAGATCCACTGTATTCTATGAATGTTCTGATGTGCAATAATAGCTTATAAATACAATTTGAATTGCCTGAAGAATAACAACAGAAATTTACTAATTCTTATCAAACTGCTGACAAAGGATCTCTACATCCTTTCCAAATTAACACCTAACTTTTTGTCTTAGAGTTCCTAGGAGTTGTTGTTTCATCTTCAGTAATATTACCATTAGCCAGAAGAGATGAATACCCCTCTTATACTAGTATTTGGGAGGCTGAGACTCCAGGTTCAAGGTCAACCTCAGGAACTTAGAACCTGTTTCAAAGTAAAAAATAAAACAGGTTTGAAGGAAGTGTAGCTCAATGGAGGAATTCCTCTTGATTTAATTCCAAGTACCAAAAAATAAAAATAAGTTTACGACTTGGTAATTACTACTTGCCTCCAATCAATTTTAAATATCTACAATTCATCCTCATGTACATTAAGTATCCTTTTCCTCACAATGCATCTATACCAGATATTGCCTTGTACCTCATTGATCACTGTAAAAATTGAGGAAATAGCGTTCTCAAAAGGTCATTGTCACATATTGTTTCATTGGCAAGTAAGAACAGATTAATACACTTATATTTTAAGCATGCTTATGTACTGATGCTAATGTTCAATATTCTACAAAATCTTAGCCAAATATTTTGTCTTTTACATATTCTCCACAAGTTTGAAACATAAATTTATTATTGACTAGGACAAAAGTCAAATCTTTTACACTCAGATTCACTGATTTTATAAATCTGTTTTGTTTGGTAACACTTTTTAATCTAGAAAAGAGGAACTTCTATATAATTTCTGTTACTAAATTAAGTCTGTATACTCCACCAGTGTCCCAGGCATGATACGGCATGTCAGAATCCCATTTTAGGCTCAAACTTTCCAAAATATTCCTATAAAAATTTAAAATATGTAATTAGTGTTAAGTCTAAATTCTTAGACTGTTTAAATGTATGTTTGATCCTATGAGGATGTTAGTCACACAGTCCTGAGAGAAACAACTCTCTCTCTTTTTTTTTTTTTTTGGTGGTACTGGGGTTCCTGGAAACCTTTCTGCCTCCGTGCTACACTCCCAGACCTATTTTTTATAGTTTTATTTGGAAACAGGGTCGCTTAAGTCAGCAAGACTGACTTCGAACCAGTGCAATCCTCCTGAATCTGCCTCCCAAGTGCAAGGATTATAAGCATGCACCACCACACCCAATCCTCCTGTCTTTGGCTCCCAAGTGCAAGGATTACAAGCATACACCACTACGCCCGGCTCTATTTTCTTTAAATATGCAAGTAAAATAAGTTATGTTAAGAGAAATTGATAGATAAACTTGGAGTGTCAAAAGAAGTATGGAAAGAGTGTTTAAGGAGAGTAGGAAACATTTTAATTAAGTTGATGGGAATATCTGACCTTAAGAAAAATAGTCAAAGGGGCATTTGATAGATATTTTAAATATTTAAAAGAGTGATAATAGAAGAATTTAACATGTTAATTGTAGTTGAGTTGGGCAGAACTAGGGCACTATGACTCAGAATGATGTAGAGTTCAATTTAATCTAGAAAAATTGCTTATAAAATTAGAGCAGACTTATTTTAAAAGTAAATTTACCTATACATATATCCTAGTTAAACCTAAACAGTCAACTTTATGGAATATAGCACATGAGGTTTTTATACTGAATATGATATTTACTTATATAAATAGATTACAAACTGTTCTCTGAGAGACCTTAAAGAATTCTACATCAATGCATCAGGAACAGCATACTAGGTAAGGAGTAGGAAGGCAGAATAATATTTTAGTATATTTCTTGACTATGGAAAAATCTCCATCCTCTAGAGCACTACTTGGCATAAAATGTGTGTTCAATAATTAATTAGTGAATAACTGAATAAGGGAAAATAACTCATTACCAGTGACAACAACAAAGTAATAAAATATAGGAAGAATAAAAATGCCAGAAATGTGTGTGCGTGTGTGTGTGTGTGTGTGTGTGTGTGTGTGTGAGAGAGAGAGAGAGAGAGAGAGAGAGAGAGAGAGAGAGAGAGAGAGAGAGAATGTGTGTATAATATGTCATGGTAGGAATGTTTGAAGTTTTTATTGGGGGTGAGTTTGCAGTGATTACATTACTTATAAGTAGCAGCACTTGTTGTGAGTTATACTGATATTCTCAAGTAAGTGGCAATAAACACTGCAGTAGATAAAACAGGATAGCAAAGTGCCCATGCACATGCCTGACCTGGTAAATTCTGCTGCTGCTTCTTGGCTGTGTCATCTTGGCCCTTCCCCTTGAGCTGTATCTGCTGGCTCTTTGGCCGTAAGAGACCCTGAACAAAGAAGCCAATGACTTGATAGTGAAATAAATGGCTGCAGATTTTTAGCATCTTAAGCAATCAGCTTCTTGCTTTAGGTACAACAGAGATCAGATAGTATAAACACTTGGGCAGAAATTTGCAACTGCAGCAGTGATAGCCCTCCAGAGAGCAAGAGCCAAGTAGAACAGTAAGTTAACTGCACTTCTGAATGGGAGATTTGTGGTCCACTCCTGAGCAGGTTGGGTCAGGAGCTCTTACTGAACACAACAGAGTTCCATAGTGCTCAGGACACATACCTACACAAGGTCTCTGGAGATTGCCTGAGATTACAAAATGGACATCCACCACCAGTGTGGGTAGAGAGAAATGTACAGGCACAGGGCCTGCAAGAAGTGCAGAGCCCTGCACTTACATAGGGTTCATTCATAGTAACACCTGCTGCCTGTATAGAAACAGTCCTAGTATAGTGCTTATGGAATCAAGAGCACAACAGTGAGAGATGCCAGCCAGGTCAGGCACCTCAGTACCTGCTCTGACAGAGAGACACCAGATTAGGGTCCTACTTTAGACTACTTAGAAAATGAGAGTGCTTGTAACATGCTCAAGAACCTACTATAGTGAGTAAATATTAAAGATTGAAAGTACCCATGCATAGCTAGGAGGACTGCAGAGACCAAGTCTGCTTTGTATTTGAATATTCACAAGGTTTTCTGCTTGTTTGTTTTTATTTATTCTTATTTGTTTGATTGTTTTGTTATTTTTGGATGTTAGTTTTCTTTCATTCTCATTCCTTTTACAAGATTCCTCCCTTTTTTATTTATTCTTGTCCCTCAATTTGTTTTTTAAGGTATTTTTATATTCAATTCATTTTATATCACTATACCAAAATATTCTACAATGATTATTAGAATCCTCTTAAATTTTAACTCTCTTATCATTACCACATATTACCTTACAACACTTAAATTCTTATTCAACTTGATCATATCCTCTACCTTATTCCTGCACCCATCACTCCAGCTTCTCTCTCCTCACACAAATTTTAATACTGAATACATGAAAACTTGCCCTTGTATATACCTGTTGACACCTCTAAAGTCCTATAGCTAAGATAAAACCAGAGAGGTGAAATACAGGAGAGAACTTTCAGACTCTAGGATAAACTAATTACAGTGGATAGAAGAAAATGGCCAATACCCCACACTTCATGAAGGTTTAAAAATGACACACCTCTGAGCCATCTCTTTATAAAGGTGGTGACATATTAATTACCTTACCTTAACACCTAAAATTCATCAACATGACTATAATTGTGGACAAAAGGAATCCAAGAGCAACCAAGCATTGACAATCTACAGGTAAAGTAACAAAAGTGTAATAGTAGACAGTCTTCAAAGTTAGTATCAAAGTGTGAGAGGCAGCTGGACCCATCTCTTTCAGCAACAATGTGGAGCAGCACCTATCAACAGCCACTTACAAACCAAGAGGAATAATATGCCAAGAAAGCAGAAACACAAACCTGAGAACTCTGAAAATATAAAAATGAAGAACAGTGAGGAAACAATAATTTGCCACAACTCAGCAACATGGGAGGTCACCAATACTAATCTACAAGAAATTCAAGAATGAAAAATTTGAATCCTTATCTTCAATATGATGAAAGGCCTCACAGTAAGTGTACAGGAAATAAGAGATAATTGATACTTTAAGAAAGAATCAGAAAGAGGACTTGAATGAAATGAAAAGTCAATAGGAGTCAATAAATGAATTAAAGACAGCAATAAAAACGAATTCTTGTATGCTAGTTAAAATGCAAAACAAAATATTATTCTTAGAAGTCACAATTAAAGGAAGACCTCCCCATGCCACATAATAATCAAAATGACTTACAGAGACCAAAGAAAGAATATTAAAGGCCATTACAACAAAAGAATGGATGACATTCAGGGGTAAAACAATAAAAATTACTCCAGACTTAAAAACCCAAGTTATTAATGGCAGGTAGGACTGGTATGAAAACGTCCAGACCCTGGAAAAAATACATCCTACAAAAACTGCTATATCCAGCAAAGATATTATTCAAAATTGATGGAGAACTAAAGTGTTCCAAGATAAACAGAATCTTAAAATATTTATAACTCCTAAGCCAGTAAGAGAAAAATCTTAAAGAAATATATCATAAAAAAGAAAAAAGATGCAAATTTTACAACCAGAGAAGAGGTGAATTTCATCAGGTGGGCAACTGAGCAAAGGAGGAATAACACTACATCAAACAGAATATAGAACACAAAATGAGAGAAAATACAAATCATATTTTAATAATAACACTGAAAGTCAAAGGGCATATCATAATCCAACTATATGCTTCTTGCAAGAAACTCACCTTACAGCCAAACACATTCATAGGATAAAGGTGAAAGAATGGAAAACGTTATGCCACGCAAATGTAGATAAAAAGAAGCAGATGTAGCAATGCTGATATTGAATAAAACAGACTTAAAGTTAAAACACTTCAGAAGAGACAAAGCAGGGCACTTCTTTTTAATAAAAGAAACAATAGAGCAAGAAGATATAATGATAGTAAACATTTATACCCCAAATGTGGGTGCACCCACTTTTGGAAAACAAATTCTTTGGGACATCAGGTCTCAAATAGACTGAACTACAATAATATTGTGAGACTTTAAAACACAACTTATGCCACTAGATTAATCTTCAAAGCAATTAATACTCTTTAGAACTAAATAAAACTAAAAACCAAATGGAACTAATACACACATACAGAATATTTTAAACAGCAACAGCTGAGTACACATTTGCCTCAGCTGCCCATGGAAATGAATCCAAAATAGTACACGTGCTGGGCCACAAGGCAAGAACAAACTAATTCAAAAGATGTAACCTAATATGGAATGAAAATCAAAATCAAAATAGGAAGACCACAAAAAATTACATAAATACACGAAGATTGAATGATACACTCTTGAATGAATAGAAATAAGAGGATAAATTAAAATATTCTGAAATTAAACAAAAATAGATATACAACATATCAAAATCTGTGGAACACTTTAAAGGTGGTGATAAGAGAAAAATTTATAACACTGAGTGCAGAAATAAGATCAAAATGTCACCAAACTTAAAAAGGAACTAGTTAAAACACCTTAAGGTCCTAGAAATAAAGGAATGGTCTAATCCCAAAGCCAGCAGAAAGAAGTTAATAAAATCAGAACAGCAAGCCGGGCGTGGTGGTGCATGCTTGTAATACCAGGATTCAGGAGGCTGAGACCAGAGGATCGTGGTTTGCAGATAGCCTCAGCTACTTAATGAGGTCCTCTGCAACTCAGTGTGACCTAGTTCCAAAATAAAGAATTAAAAAAATAGAGCAGGGGGTGTAGCCCAGAGGTCAAATGCCCCTGGGTTTCATCCCCAGACCCGCAAAAAAAAAAAAAGAAAAAAAAAAAGAAAAAAGAAAAAAATCAGAACATCAAAAATGAAACAGAGAATAAAACACAATACAAAGAATTATAAAAAAAACTGACTCTCTGAAAAGATTAACAAGATCAACAAACCTCTTGCCAACATAAACAAAAAAGAGAATAAATTCAAGTTACTAATATCAGAAATGAAAAATGAATCTGTACTATAGTCAGTGTGGAAATTCAGAGGATCATTGGAAACTATTTAAAAAATTTACATTCCAATAAAGCAAATCAACAGATTTATAAGCACATTTAATCTACCTAAATTAATCCAAAGAAAATAAAATACCTATATCTACCAAATGCAAGTGAAGAAATAGAAACGGCAATAATAATTCTGTCATCAAATTAAAGTCCAGTTCTAGAAGCATTTTCAGCTGAATTCTACAAAATTTTTAGAGAAGAACTAAGTCCATAACATCAGAAGTTATTACATAAAATTGAAAGAGACAGAATTCTTCCACACTCCTTATATGAGGCCATTATCACATTAATACTAAAACCAAATAAAATACCTCAAGAAAATTATGAAACAATATAATTGATAAACATTGATATAAAAATTCTAAACAAAATACTAGCTATGCACATTTTAATCCATATCAAGCAAATTGTATACCATGAACAATTTGATTTAATTCTAGAAAAGCAAGGCTGAATCAACATATGTGAATCTATGTTAATCATCACATAAATAGAACTGAGAACAAAATATCAGGATCATTTCAGTAGATTCTGAAAAAGCATTTGACAAAATAAAACACAATTCATATTAAAAACACTGAAAACATTGAAACAGAAGAAATGTATCTCCACATCATTAAGAAAATATATAATAAACTCAAAGCCAATATCATATTTAATGAGGAAAAACTACAAGAATTTTCTTTAAATCAGGAACATGATGAGGAAGCCCACTATCACCACTCTTTTTCAATATAGCCTTGAAGAATCTTATCAAAGAAATTCAAAGTAATTTAAATAAGAAATTAAAAATTAAAATTATTTTTGTTTGAAGATAGCATGATCCTCTATCTAGAAGATCCCAAGCACTTTATTAAAGACTACTGGAACTGATTAACCAATGCAACAAAGTAGTGGGATTTAAAATCAACCTGAAGAAATGAGTAGCATTTTTATTTGCCAACCATGAATCCATGAAGAAAGAAATTTATAAAACAATTCCAATTCCAATAACCTCAAAACAAATAAAATACCTAGGAACAAACCTAACCAATAATGTAAAATAATTCTACAATGAAAATAATAAAACAGTAAAGAAAAAATTGAAAAATACCTTGGAAGTTGGAAAGATCTCCCTTGCTTTTGCCAGATGGAAAAAATCTTCCTTGATCTTGACAAACAGAAAAAATATCATCAAAAAAGGTTTTTCTACCAAAAATAATCAATAGAGGCAATGTAATCTCTATCAAAATACCAATGTAATTCTTCATAAACATTGTAAAATCAGTCATAAATATTGTATGAAGGAATAAAAGACCCAGAATAGCAAAAGCAATTGTGAAGAATAAGAATCATGCAAGAGGCATCACAATTTTTAACTTTAAATTTTATTAAATAAAAAGTATGGTTTGGCACAAAAATAGGCATTGAGATCAAAGGAACACAATAGAAGATAGAGAAACAAATCTACATACTTAGAGTCAATTGATCTTCTTCTACAAAGGGGAAAATACAGGGAAAATACATATGCTGGAGAAAATACAGCTTTTCAACAAGTGGTGCTGGAAAAACTAGCTATAAATTTGTAGAAAAAAAGAAATCCTTATATCTCACCTTACTTAGGAATCAACTCAAGATGGATTAAAGACCTGGGGTTTAAAACAGAGATTGTGAAGCTATTAGAGGAGGACATAGATTCAACACTCCAACATATGGGAACAGGTAATAACTTCCTCAAGAAGACCTGTAAAGCTCAGGAAATTAAAACAAGAATTATCCAGTGGGATGAAATCAAACTAAATTTTTTTCTCATCAAAGAAAATACCAATATTCTAAAGAGAAAGCCTACAGAATGGGAGAAGATCTTTACTGGCTATACCTCTGATAGCTAATATCTGGAATATACAAAGAACTTAAAAAAAAACACTTTACAGTAGAAAAGTATATATCCCAATCTAGAAATAGGCTACTGAATTAAGTAGACACTTCACAAAAAAATACAGGTGATTAGCAGACACTTGAAAAATGTTCAACATCATTAGCAATCAGGAAAATGCAAATCAAAACTACACTGAGATTCCATCTAACCTCAATCAGGATGAATGGCAAACATAAAGAAGACAAATAACAATAAGTATTGGTGAGGATATGGGAAAATAGAAACTCTTCTACAATGTTTATGGGAATACAAACTAGTTCATCCAATACTGAGAACATTGTGGAGATTCATTAAAAAATTAGGAATGCATCCACCATATAATCCGGGTACACCATTACTGGGTCTCTTTCCAAAGGGGTTGAAACCAGAGAACTACAGTAATATATACATTCCTATGTTCACAGCAGCACAATTAATAATAGCCAAAGTATGGAACCAACCTAGGTACTAATCAAAATATAAATAGATTATAAAATTATGGAAAATACACACAATGGAATTCTACTCAGTAATAAAAAAACAAATTTATCATTTGCAAGAAGATGGAAGTACCTGGAGAACATTAGGTTGAGTGAGATTAGCCAAGCACAGAAAGTTAAGTGTCCTATGGTTTCTCTAATATGCACAATCTAAGGGAGCATTTGGGATCCCAAAGGACAACAGATAATGAAGGAGAATGTTATTGAAGCCAAAGAGGAAGGACAGGTGAGGAGAAAGACTGAGATTCATTCATTGAAATGCTACCATGAACTATGTGTATACACATGAATATAAATAACATTGTCAATCTAGGTACTTGGTATTGGTAAGGAAGAAAATGGGAAGGTGGGGGGCACCAAGTACTGTATGTCGTTATCAACACGATTTACATTATGATGTAAGACTATAAGGCACCAATAAAAGCAAAAAACAAACTTTATAGCACTCCACATCATCACTATATGTTTTATTTAAACTACTTATTTTCTTTGGATTTTGTCTTTTTAAATTTATCTCCATTTTTTTCCATTTCTGAGCCTTTACTTCACTGATTGCATTCACTGATTTTCTCTTTTTCACTCTCTCTGAATTCTTTTTGAAACACCTTTATTATTTCTACAGTTATTTTCCTGATTTGATCTTCTAGAAATCTCTGAATTTTTGTCTTATCGGGTTCTGGTGTTGTGGGGTTGTGGGCATTTATTGCTCCATTGTTATTCCTCTTTCCCATGATTTTGGAAGTTTGTGCCTTCTCTGGGTTCTTCCGTGGGTCACTATGACTTCACTTAAGGTGCTCTGGATCTCGAGTCTGTGGTATCTCAGTCACCACTACTCCTTTACTGGGTTGTATCACAGAGTTTCAGACCCAGGGAGTAATTCAAGGCTGCTTTAGACCATGGGGGGTTCCAGGTTGGGTGTTCTCCTGCGGGGAGTTGTGACTATGGTGTGATATCTCTGCCACTGCCACTCCACCACTGGGTCCCTGGGAGTCAGTACTGTTAGTACTGGGAGTCAGTCCCTGGGAGTGCAGTACTGGGATTTCTTCTCTAGGGGCCGCAAATTGGATCACTGTTGTTGAGTGCACTGATGGAACTGTAATGGACTCAGTGAATTCTCTGCTGCTGCCGCTGGTGGCAATATGGCACCACTGCCATGGCTTCAGCCATGAGGCTGGTGTATTTCTTCTCTGTTTTTGAGCTCCGCTCTGAGTCCCTGCAGGGTGTGCTGAGCCCAGCCACTGGGAGCTTTAGATGCTCCCTACACTGAAAAATCTGCCAAATTCCACCCAGCTGATCCACAGCTGCTCACCTTGGCTCACTGTCTGCTGCTCCTCTCTAGAGCCTGGTGGGCTGTTGAGTGCATTGATCTGGTGCTGTCCCGTGAGCTCGCTGCTGCTGTCAGCAGTATGGCGCTGCTGCCACGTCCTCGGCTGTGAGGCTGGCGTATCTCCTCTCTGGCTCTGAGCTCCGTTCTGAGTCCCCCTCCCCTCTGGGGCCTGGTCCTGCAAGGGAAGATGGCGCCCGCGCAGCTCCGCCAATAAATTCTTTTTTTTTTTTTTTTTTTTTTTTTGAGTTAGAGGAGCTAGGCGGAGAGGCTGAGGTGCCTGTCCCGTCCCCAGCAGCCCCATGGACCATAGGGGATAGCCGCCCGTTCCTGCCACCAGGCAGGCTCTCGGATGCTGGACGAGGACAGCCACTGGCTAATATGGAACTCAGCACCCCCACCCCCCAATTCCCTTCCTCGTTTCCTTCCCTACCAGGTTTTATCTTTTTTTTATTTAATTTTTTTATTTAAAAATTTTTTTTTTATTTTTATTTTTTATTGGTGCACTGTATTCATACATCATAGTGGGATACAAACTTTTGTAGACATACATGCACACATCATCCAGTCAGCCCCCACCCGATCCCTACCCCATTCCCTCCCCATCCCTCCTTCCCATGCTTGGCTTAGTGGTTGACATCTAATATTATAGCAATTTATCCAATATTAACGTTGATAATCGAACAGAACAGTTTCATTTGTCTGATACCAAGCTTTTGATGACTTAAAGATAACATTTCAATATTTCTTTTTGCTTTCTTTCTTACCAGAAAATATTTTTATATTGTTTAGGTGAAACTAACATATATTTATATATTTATTTTTCAGAAAAAAAATCTATCCTAATATGGAATATGGACTCTAGATACCCAAAACGATCTTGAAAAAGAACAAAGCTAGAAGATATATATATTCTGATTTCAAACCATATAAAGCTACAATAATTGAAACAGTGTAGTACTGTTCTAAAGGCAGATATATAAACCATTGGAGTTAAATAAAAGCCTAGAGCTAAATTCTTCCCTATATTGTCAAGTTATTTTTGACAAGGTTTCTACGAACATTTGGTGGTGGAAATAATAATCTTTTAATTAAATATTGCTGAAAAATAATAATTACATGAAGAAGAATAAAATTGAACCCTTAACTAACACCATATACAAATATTAACTCAAAATAGATAAAAGACCTAAATATAAATCTTAAGACTATAGACTTTTAGAAGAAAATCTGGGTCATAAAACCTCACAACATTGAAATTGGCAGTGATTTCTTGGATTTGATTTCGATGGCACAGGCAACAGAAGAGTATACAAACTCCCTAAAAAATAAAAAAATATTGTATATCCAAAGACAATGTAAACAGAGTTAAAAGTTACTGATAGAATGGGATAAAATATTTCCAAATGCTATATCTGAAGGTATATTAATATTCCAACTAGACATCCTAAAAATTAACAACAATAAAGGCAAACAATACAATTTAGAGATAGGTAAAAGACTAACATAAATAATGAATCTCCACAGATAACCAATCTTAGTTGTCTGTTGGATAGAAAATCTTGTTTCTCTGGTTCTGGTGTGTGTTACCTATTTCTTCTTTGTAGTTAATCTCTTTGAGAATTTTCTCTAGCGCTGATTTTGAAGACATAAATTCCTTCAGTTTCTGTTTGTCGTGGAAGTTTCTTATTTCCCCATCTAATTTGATAGAAAGTTTTGCTGGGTAGGAAATTTTTGGCTGGAAGTTGTTTTCTTTCAGAGTTTGGAATATGTTACTCCAAGCCCTTCTGGCTCTCATGACTTGGTTTGGGAAGTCTGGAGTGATTGTAATTGGTTTGCCTCTGAATGTCACTTGGCCCTTTGTTTTTGTTGCCTTTAAGATTCTCTGCTTGGCTTCCACATTGGTCATTTTGACAATTATGTGGCGTGGGGATCCCTTCTCCGATCCTGTCTAAAGGGAGTTCTATAAGTTTCCTGGACCTGTGTATCAACCTCTTGCTCTATGTTTGGAAAATTTTCTGCTATTACTTCCTTGAAGAGATTGTTGATCCCTTTGGTTTCACTTTCTTTTCCCTCCTCTATTCCAATTATTCTTAGGTTAGCTCTCTTAAAATGGGCCCATATTTCTTCAATGTCAGATTCCTGCTGTTGGATATTTTTTTCTAGATTAGAAACTATGCGTTCATTTTTTGAATGATCATCTTCTAAGAGCGAGATTCTGTTCTTCATGTGGTCTAAACGGTTGTTTGTGCTTTGAATTGAGGCCTTTACTTCATTAATTGCATCCTTTATCTCTTTTTGGCTCTCTCTGAGTTCTTTTCGAAGCACCTCTATTATTTCTACAGTTATTTTCCTGATTTGATCTTCTAGAAATCTCTGATTTTCTGTTTTATCGGGTTCTGATGTTGTGGGGTTGTGGGCATTCATTGCTCCAGTGTTATTCCTCCTTCCCATGATATCGGAAGTTTGTGCCTTCTCTGGGTTCTTCCCTTGGGTCACTATGACTTCGCTTAAGGTGCTCTGGATCTCGAATCTGTAGTATGTCGGACCCCACTACTCCTTTACTGGGTTGTATCACAGAGTCTCCGACCAAGGGAGTCGATAGAGGCTGCTTTAAACTATGGGGGGTTCCAGGTTGCACGTTCTCCTATGGTGTGATATCTCTGCCACCGTCACTCCCCCACTGGGTCAAGTCCCAGGGAGTACAGTACTGGGATTTCTCCTATGGGGCCCGCAATTTGACTCACTGTTCTTGAGTTCGTAGATGTAGCTGTACTGGACTCGGTGAATTCGCTGCTGCTTCCACCGGTGGCAATATGGCGCCGCTGCCACGCCCTCTGCCATGAGGCTGGCTTATTTCTTCTTGGTTTTTAGTTCCACTCTGAGTCCCTGCAGCGTGTGCTAAGCTCAGCCACTGGGAGCTTTAGATGCTCCCTGCGCCGAAAGATCCCACCTGGCTGTTCCGCAGCGGCTCACTTCGGCTTGCTGTAGCCATCCAGTGAACTCGCCGCTGCTGCCGGCAGTATGGCGCTGCTGCCAGGTCCTCGGGCGTGAGGCCGGTGTATCTCCTCTGTGGCTCTGAGCTCTGTTCTCAGTCTGCTTTCTCTCTGGAGCCTGGTGATTTTTTTGTTTCTCTGGTGATGGTGTTTTCTGGCTATGAAAGGCACTGATTTTGTGGTAATGGAGATTGGTTGTTAGCGGGGCTCTTAAGCCCCGCTTTTCTCGGTCGCCATCTTCCCGGACAGTTTTCTAATAAGAATATATCAGAAGTATTCCCTCTTTATTCGTCATGTTCGTTGGAAATATTTATGAATAATTGGTGTTGCATTTTTTCTTTACTCAAATGTTTTTGAGAATTCACTGTTGAATCCATCTCTACATGGAGTTTTTTAATTTATTAAATTTTAATTACAGATTTATTTTTCTTAAACTGATCAAGACAAATATTCTATTTATTTTATAATAATTTTGATCAGTTGTTACTGTAGAGGAATTTGTTTATTTAAAAATTAATTGCTCTGGTAACTTTTGTGTTTTAATTATATTTTTGTATAACTTAGTAATTATTATATATTAAATTATTTTAAAATTTAGCATCATTGAACAAAATAATTTACTATTTTATAAAATTTCTGAGGGTCACAAATCTGTGAGCAGCATATTTTTTTTCTGGCTCAGTGACTCCTCATGATGTTGCAGGCAGGATGTCTATCAACTGTGACTGCCATCTTCTGAAAGTTTGACTGTTCCTGTAGCTTCTATTTCTAAGGTGACAGACATGCAAGGTTGTTGTTATAAAGTATAGTTTTTAACTGCAAATCCTGCCTTCCAAGTTTCTCCATAGTTTATTATGAGTATTCTCAAGGTTTGGTATCTATCTTCCTGGATAGTAATTAATCCAAAGTGAAAGAGAAAATTTGGCCTTTTAAACCAACCAACATCTTTTTGTAGATGTTGTAATGTTCATAGAATCAACTTTTGTGATTTTTTTGTGATTTTTTACCAAGGTGGATCTTATTGATGAATCTCTTCAGAGTTAACTTTTGGTTAATTGGTTCTTATCCTTGTATGTTTTCTACTTCACTGAATTCTATTTATTATTTCTTCCTTCTTATTTTTAATTTTTATTCATGCATTGTAGTCATACATCTTAATGGGGTACAAGATGGTAGATGCATACATGCACACATCACTTAATCCTTCTTTAATTCCCATCTCACTTATCTTCCATTCCTTTTAGTTTTTGGTTTATTGGTTGTGTTAATATGTTTATGAATGTACATTATGTTTATTAGAAAATTTCCCTTTTTCCCCACCCAATTTCATCTGTTGGGTCACCTTATTTGCTAATCTATGGTGTCTCCTTCCTTCCCTAGAGTTTCTTTTATAATCTTTTTTCTGTATCTTCCACATATTATGAAGAGCATCTGACTTCTTACTTTGTGTGACTGACTATTCTCACTTAGAATAATGTTTTCCAGTCCCATCCAGTTCCTTGCAAATGACATAATTTTGTTCTTCTTATGCTGAGTAAATCCCATTGTTTACCTATCTTATAGTTGTATATGTGTTGATTGACATCTTGTCTAATTCCATATTTGACAATTGTGAATTATGTGGCTATGAACATAGATACATATGCATTAGTTTGGTACTTTGTTTTTATTGTTTTGGATAGATGCCCAGAAGTCATATTGCTGAATCATATAGTAGGTTCTTTTCCATTCTTTTGAGAATCCTCCATACTATTTTCCAAAGTTGTTACATTAATTTGCAATTTCACCAACAATGTATTAGAGTTGTCATTTCTCTACATTCTCACCAGCATTTATTGTTATTCTTGTTTTTTAATGTTTGTCATTTTAATTGGAGTTAGGTGGAATCTCAGGGTAGTTTTGATTTACATCTTTCTGATTGCTCATGATGTTGAAATTTTTTTCATACATTTATTGACCATTTGAATGTCGGGGCCCACTCGGCTAGACCAGGATGGGGCGATGGCTCAAGATGGCGCCTAGGCATGTTGCCAAGTCACGAGGCTCACGAGGCTGGCGGTGCCCTGAGCCTGCACAGTGAGCCCTATCAGGTGCCCTACGGATGATCAGTGACACAGCGCCTCGTGTTACCACCAGCCCACCTATGAGAGGGTTAGAAATGTGCATGCCCTAGCTGTGGGAAGCTTGGGGTTGGTGGAGTGATGAGGGAGGGGTTATGAGACTGATATATATTTGCCTGCTGTGCGCATTGAAGGGGAAGCATTAAAGAGGAAGCATCATCAACAGACTCGGCGTTTGTGTGTTCTTTCCCAGGGCTCTGCAGGACGGAGACTTAGGGACGCGACATTTTAATTTTTTTTGAAGTATCATTCTTCTTGATCTGTATTTATATTTTTTATTTCACCAAGTTTTTGAGATAGATAGATTTGTTTGCATTGTATGAGAAGTTTTGTGTGAGTATACTTCCGAATGCTATTGTATTCTATTCATTTGTATGATTAGTCCTTGCCAGCACCACATTGTCGTTAGCCTGTTTATGTAAAATTTAGTGTCAGCTTACCTATATTTGTAAAACTTATAGTAAAATTTTTATTGAATTTTATTAAATGTGTAAATTACTTTGGGTCAATTTAGTATATTTCATACTACATGAGTTATGTTTTCTTACATACTGAACTATATAGAAAGTTTTATTTGCATATTGGACATTATAAATGTCACAATATTAACAATCTAAATTTTGTCATCTTCCTTGAAAGGTATTAGATTATGTTTTGGCTAAAATTATGTTAATTGCAAATTAATTTAATCATGTTGATGCCTTTATCAAGGCACAAGACTAATCACCAAATAAATGACCTTGCTTAACTCAGCTGCTACCCTTCTTCCCAATTATATTTCTCAGAATAAACTCAATTTAATTCAGCCCCACATACTATTCATCATTTTAATTTATTGTGCCTTTCGGGTGCTGTTGAGGACATTTTACTCATGCTTATATGTTGAAGTGTTTGTCCTTGCCCTCTTCAAATAATTAAAATCATTTTATCTAATTATCAGGTCTTTGGTTCCTTTTGAATTGACAGGTTTTTGGAGTGAGAAAGTTGGATTTATTTCAGTTTTTATATGAATAACTAGTTTTGCAAACACCACTTGTGGAAGGATATTTTTTCCATTGTATCTTTTCTTTTCTTTTTTTTTTTTTTTTGCGGTTTCTGAGGATGGAGCCAAGGGGCATATGACCTTTGAACTACAGCCCCTGCCCTATTTTTTTTATTCTTTTTATTTTGAAACTGGGTCTCACTGAGTTGCAGAGGGCCTCACTAAGTAGCTGAGGCTGTCCGCAAACCTCATTCCTCCAGATTACAAGCATGCACCACCACGCCCTGCTCCATTGTATGTTTTTATTTCCTTTATAAAAATCAACTGGTGCTAAGTTCATAGATTTTTTTCTGAATCATTTATTCTGTTCAATTGAACTATGTGTCTGCTTTTGTGACAATAGCATGCTGTCAGAATAACTATACGTTTTTTATAAAAATATAGCATTCAAAAGTAAGAAGAAACTATCCATAATAATATTGTCTCTGCCAGGTGTGGTGGCCCATGCTTATAATCCCAGAATTTGGGAGGATGAAACAAGAGGATCAAAGACAGCCTCAACAATTTAACGAGGCCCTTTGCAACTCAGTGAGACCCTGTTTCAAAATAAAGAATAAAACATAGAGCTGGGGGTGTAGCTCAGAGGTAGAATGGCCCGGGGTTCAATCCTCAGTACCGAAAAATATGTATTATTGGCTCTATTTACAAGTCTCCTAGAACAGGATATCCTGCCACACTTTAGCTCAGTAATCCAACCTGCCCATGAAATATAAACCCAGAACATTGTCCTTTCAGTGTGGTTTAACTGTAATGTGACATTTTAGGATTGAAATAATGGGACTCCACCTGTCTTGAACAACTTTGCAGATCACTTGGAGACTGACTTACCATGAATTTAAGGCTTCTATTGTCCCATGCTGGCTATGAGTAATAAAATTGCTTTGCTTATGAACAATGTGTTTTGTGTTGTTGCACTAATGCAAGTTGATCATGCTTCACAATAAAAAATTTCTAGGTTAGTTTTTAGTCCAAAAATATTTCAGTTATATTACCACCACTAAATATATCTAAGATCACCAAGATATTTTTTTTTTTGCTCTTCTGATTGGAACTCTAATTATTTCCCTCTGTTCATTGCTTAGCTTGTAAATATCTACATATTTTTCTAAACTATGGGGGGTTTTGCATTATGTTTTGGCAGTGATAGTGCTACAGATTTCCAGAGACATCTCCATCATAGATCCCCCTTATATAGAGGTCTTTCTTACATAGTCCAGCAACTTCAGTATTTCAGAACTTTATCTCAATCTCTCCAAATCGGGAGGCCTTCAAACTCTGTTTGAATCATATCTGTGTTAAAAAGCTGGAGCTCTAGTTGGGGTTGCCATATTTGTTTTCTTCTCCAAGAAAATTTTTTTGTTAAATATTCAGTGCATCAAAACAGCAAGTTAATGAGTTTTCTCTAGTTTTTTATTTGTTTATATTGAGAAATTAAGTTGGATCCTCAATAATACAGCATAGTAGTCACTTAATAGTTTGCTACTTGCTATTACTTTGCAGTGAATTGATGGGTTCAGTTACAAGCAATTTTATTTTATAAGCTTCCTCAAGATTAACTGCTGCCAGGCATGGTGGCACATGCTTTTAATCCCAGCGTTTGGGAGGCTGAGACAGGAGGATCGCACAGGTTTGAAGCCAGCCTCAGCTACTTAGTGAGGCTCTCAGTAACTTAGTGAGACCCTGTTTCCAAATAATATATAAAATAGGTCTGAGAGTATAGCCTGGATGCTCCCCTGGGTTCTAACCCCAGTACCACACACACACACAAAAGATTAACTGCTAAGATTCTGCCATTAATGTATTAATTTGAAGAATAAAATGTTATTACCAAACCATAATTAGAGCTACTTACATTTTTTCCCTAATCTAGCAGACTTGGGGCATTTTTTTAAGTACTTTATATTTATTCTATGCTGGCAATTCACTTAAGAATTGAATATTCTCAACTTTTTTTTTCAAATTTTAAACATTATCCAAGAATCCTTCTAAAACTGAATCTCAAATTTAAATGCTTCCATTGGCCAAAATTAATAAAAAATTTGAATATCCAAATTTAATTTATGCTGTCCCCACATCTCATGGGACCTTTGTCTCCAAGCTAACATCCCTGAGGACAGATACCTCTGTGACCCAGACCTGGCTGGACCTCACCCTATGCCTCATCCTTACTGATAAATTGTGTTTTACAAAACTAGAAAATACTATCAGTAGAGGAATAAAAATGATAACTACAAAGGACAGAGAAAAAGAAGATTAAAAGACTGACCAGAGAGCAGAAAATAAACCTGCCCACCTTGCGGTGGCAGACACCGCACTGGCACTCTTGCCTCACAGCACTGCACTCCAGAGATGAAAAGAAAAACAAGGATCTAAAGTGAGCAGCTTCAGATCCACAAGATATAAGTCATCAGTTCTTCCTGCAAAAAGACATGTTACAACTTCCAGGAGCTCACCACATTCTCCAAGGACAAAGAACAGAGCTCAACACCAGAAAAATAAAAAAAAGAAGAAGAAGAAGAAAAAAAAACACCTCACTGGCCTCATAGCCAAGGGTGCCATGGTGAAGTCATCAGGCCAGCAGCACCTGAGTTCACACATGCCCACCAGAGATCCAGACAAGTGTGCACCTAAATTATAAGTAAAACTGGGGTCCCCTCAGGAGAATTTCCAGCAATGTTCCCCCGGGGACTTGCACAGCCTTGATAAATTCTCTGGGTCTAAGTTCTTGTGGTTCAAAGCAGTGAAGGAGTAGTATGGCAGAGATTATCACACCCTCCAGAGATCCAGAGGCTCTCAATAACCCAGTAAGTGAAGGCAGAGTTCTCACGGGAAAACACCCAGACAGGTGTACCCAGGAACCAGGCACAGTCCTGGTAAACTCCCTGGGTCTGAGACTTTCCAATACAACCTGGAGAAAGTGGGAGTGTGGCCTGCTGTTGAACATAACAGAGGTTCAGTAAGACTCAGGCTCTGATCAGTGGAAAGTGAGGGGGAAAACCTACACTTAACAATAGACCCAACTAGTAGAATCTTATGGACCACCATAGACTTCCCAATCATGGTGAACAGGGAGAAGTCAGACCATCCCAGTCCTAGCTGTGGAGAATAGAGATTCCTACATTGAGTTTGGTCTCAGAGGCATATGCCACCAATGGTATCAGGGAGAGACTGAGACTCCACATCTGTGGAAAGCATGGAGGGTTACCTGTGCTTAATACTAAATCAAGCCCAATGATACTAATCATCTGCATAGACTGAGAAAGACTCAGAGAAACGACAGACTCACAGAGGGAAAGGTGCCAGTTTCACTCAGTATATGGCACAGAGAGACTGCAGAGGACCTATCTGATGAATAATTATTTATTTGTAGAGTTTCATTAATTTGTTATTGGGATTGTTTTGGATTTTTGTTCTTTTCTGTGTGTGAGTGTGTATGCCTGGTTGGTTGTTTTGTCTGTATGTTTGTGTTTTTTTTTTTATTTTTAACCTTTTCCCAAACCCTTTCCCAAGCTTCTTCTTTTGTACATATACACTCTATTCTCACTATCCCCTTTTTATCTTTTTTTCTTCTTTTTATCTCTCCCTTGTCTTGTATTAAATTCACTTCATTTCACTATACCAGACACTCCACATGGGTTACTAGAATACTACTAAATTTTAACTAATATCTAGTATATACTACCTTACCAAATTCACACTCTCATTCTATTTGACCCTATTTGAGACTTTACGCTATTCTTTCATTTACTCCTTTACTTTCCTCTTTCTGCAACCTTCAGTGTTGAATACAATACAACCTACTCTTAGATATGCCAGGTGACACCTAGAAACTGAGAGACATCTATCAAAAGCAGTGGATACAAACTTTTAAAACCATGAGAAGAAGGAACTAGAAGGGAGCAATGAGCTTCCATAACCCCACAATAACAGAACCTGATAAAACAGAATTGAAGAGATCTCCTGAAGGTCAAATCAGAAATGTACCTAGAAAAATAATAAGCAATTATGGAAAGAATTTACAGTCTGAAAGAAGTAAAGTATGCAATCATAGAAGTAAAGGCATCTATTCAAACTATAAACCATTGATTTGACCACATGAAGAATAGAATCTTGCTACTAGAAAATTATCACTCCAGAAACAAATGCATAGTTTATAACTTAGAAAAAAAATTTCGACAGCAGGAAATAGACATTGAAGAAATATGGGTCCATCTTAAAAGAGCTAACCTAAGAATAACTGGCATAGAGGAAGGAAAAGAAAGTGAAACTAAAGGCCTCAACAATCTTTTCAAAGAAGTAATAGCAGAAAACGTTCCAAACATAGAGCAAGAGATCAACATACAGGTATAGATAAAGTATAGAACCTCCTTTAGACAAGATTAGAGGAAAGGTTTCCCACATCACAGTCAAAATGACCAATGTAGAAGCTGAAGAGAGAATCTTAAAGGCAATAAAAAAGACAAAGTGTCTATCAGAAGGAAACCAATTAGAATCACTCCAGATTTCCCAAACTATGTCATGAAAGCCAAAGGGCCTGGAGTAACATAATCCAAACACTGAAAGAAAACAACTTGCAACCAAAGATTTTCTACCCATCAAAACTTTCTCTCAAATTAGTTGGGGAGCTGGGTGTGGTGGCACACGCTTGTAATCCCCGCACTTGGGAGGCTGAGACAGGAGGATCGCATGGGTTCGAAGCCAGCCTCAGCTACTCAGTGAGGCTCTCAGCAACTTAGTGAGACCCTGTTTCCAAATAAAATATAAAAAAGGTCTGGGAGTATAGCCTGGAGGTAGAAAGCCTCTGGATTCCACCCCCAGTACCACCAAAGGAAAAAAAAACACAAAAAAATTAGTTGGGGAAATAAAAATCTTCCACAAAAAGATATTTTTCACAAAAAAGGAGCTGAAGGAGTATATGGCTTTAAAACAAGTGCTAGAGCAAATACTCAAAGAGATTAACGACAATGTAGAAATAAGTAATACATGCCAGAACCATAAAACAAGAATTTCCATCCAGCAGACAACTAAGCAAAGAATAACAAACAGTATTTCAAACAGAAGTAAAATCTCAACATATTAGGAATTAAAAATCATCTTTCACCAGGAGTGGTGGCACACGCTTGTAATCCCCCGGCTTGGGAGGCAGAGACAGGAGGATTGCACAGGTTCGAAGCCTGTTGCACTGGCTTAAGAGACCCTGTTTCAATATATATATATATATATATATATATATATATATATATATATATATATATATATATATATAATAGGTCTGGGAGTGTATCCCGGAGGTAGAAGGGTTTCCAGAAATCCCAGTACCACCAAAAAAAAAATCATCTTTCAGTAATCACACTGAATGTAAATGACCTCAACTCCCCAATAAAAAGACATAAAATGGCAAAATGTATTAAAAGCCAGAAGTGATTTATCTGCTGCTTGCAAGAAACACACCTTACAAATAAAGATAGTAACAAACTTAAGCTAAAGGGATGCAGCAAGGTAATTCATGTCAATGGAAGTCAAAGACAAGCAGGAGTAGCTACTATGATATCAGATAAGTTAAACTTCAAGCCCAAGCTTATTAGAAGAGACAGAGAAGGTCATTTTTTTTACTGGTAAATGAAAAATCCATCCAAAGATAAAAACAATAATCAACATTTATGCCCCAAACTTGGTGCAGCTATCTTCATAAAACAAACTCTTTGCGACATTAAGTCACATATAAATTCCAATACAATAATAGTGAGAGACTTCAACACCCCTCTCAAACCATTAGATCAACCTAAACAAAATGTCAGTACAGATGCTTCAGACCTAAAGAACACCGTTAATCAAAAGGATCTGTTAGATAAATATAGAATATTTCACTAAAATTCAACAGAGTTCACATTTTTCTCAGCTGCTTACAGAGCCTTCTCAAAAATAGATCACATTCTGGGTCACAATGTGGATCAAAGACTTACAAATTAGACCAGAGACCTTGAGGCTCTTTGAAGAGGGCTTAGATCCAACAGAGCAACACATAGATACAAATAAAAACTTTTTCAACAAGACCCCAAAGGCAAAAGAACCTACAAGGCGAATCAATACCTGGGATTGCATGAAAGACAAGAGCTTCTGTACAGCAAAGTAAACTTTCAAGAACCTCAATCAAGATCCAACAGAATGGGGGAAGATTTTTGCCACCTACTCCTCTGATAGAGGACTAATATCAAGAATATACAGAGAACTAAAGAAACTCAGCACTAAAAAAACAATTAACCCAAACAAAAAATGAGGAAGTGAATTAAATAGACACTTCATGAAAGAAAAAATTTCAATGAGCAACAAATGCATGAAAACATACTCAAAATAATTGGCAATCAGAGAGATGCAAATCAAAAGCTAACCTGAGATTTTACCTAACTCCAAATAGAATGGTAATCATTCAAAACACAAACACAACAAATGCTGGCGAGGATATGGAGAAGTGGAAACTCTAAAACGTAGTTGGTGGGATTGCAATTAGTGCAACCACTTTGTAAAACAGTATGGAGGATTCTCAGAAGAATTTGAATGAATTTACCATTTAATCCACCAATATCACTTTTGTCTGGGTATCAACCCTAAAGAAAGGAAACCAAATTACCAAACTAATGCATGTGCATCTATGTTCAGAGCTGCACAATTCACCATAGCCAAACTATGGAACCAGCTAAGATCTACATGAACAGATGAATGAATTATAAAACTGTGGGATATGTACACAATATAATTTTAATTAGCCATAAAAAACACAATTATATCATTACAGGAAAATGGCTATACCTGGAGGACAAGTGGGATTATTCAGTCACACACAAAAAAAGAAAGAAATCAGATGCTTTCCTTAATATGCAGAAGCTAAGGTGAAATGGGTAACAGGAGGAACTCTAGATAAAGGAGATCCTAAGTAGGAGCAAATAACGTGTCCTAACTGAGGGAGGGGATAGGAGGGGGAAAGAGGGAAACTCTCTTAAGCACATGATGTACTTAAACATATCAAAGTCAATCACTAATCCAAGTATCAGAATGAGATATGGGGAGTGAAAGGTGGGGATTGAGTAATGCCTAATTGGGTGATGTGTTCATGTTTGTGTATACATTTTTATCCATTTAAGATGTACGACTACAATGCAGTAATCAAAAATTAAAAAAAAAATATGGGATGCCATTCATATAGAGTATAATGGTGGCCCTGCATCCATCATAAAAAAAAATCTGTGGCAAACCGGATTGTCCACGTTGAAACTAGAGATATTTAAATTCATACAAAATAAGCAGGTATTAGCAGGTATTACAAACAATTTAAAATGTAAATATCATAAAAAATTGGAAATTAGGGAATGAATCTTTAAATGCAATAAGGAGGCATGCAAGCTAACTATAATCAATGGTTTAATAATCTAAATTTGATTAAAATTTTCTATAAATAACAATATTCATATTATTTAAATATATGGTATATATTAAAGGATAATAATGTATTTAGTTACATTATATGAAATTGGTAATTTTACATGTTTTTTTTTATTTTTTTTATTTTTTTTATTTTTTAATTAATTTATTTTTTAAATTGGTGCATTGTAGTCATATATCAATCACATTGGAGTACAAGACTTGAGAGGATATACAAGCACACATCATCCAATTAGCCCTCCTCCAGCCCCCATCCCATTCCCTCCCCCTCCCTCCATCCCACACTTCTTTGGTGATTTACTTTGATACATTTGTTTATGTACCTCCTGCGTTTTAAAGAGGCTCCGTCCTCCAGTATTACATACCCTCTGATTGGTCACATTAGTTGCTTCACTATAAGGCCCTTTCTATAGCTCAACCTCTTCCTGTTGCCCTTTTCCTCCTAGTTATTGCTGATTAAGAGAAGCGTCTGATTTATATTTTCTGCGATATTTCTCTGTGCATGCTGCGTTGCAAGTACCAATCCCGCTCTTGATGGTCCCAGTAGTGGCCTGGCTACTCAGTGGACTGATCCAGACCTCGCTGGCTCAAGCAGCGGCCTTGCCTCATGGGAGGCCCCGGTTCTGTTCTCGCTGGCCCCTGAACCGGTCAAACCCCTAAGCTGGCTTTGGTCCCGACCTTGGAGGCCGCAGGAGTGAACTTGCCTCACGCCAGGCTCCGATGCTGGCCATTGGCCCCTGCACCGGTCTAACCCCTTGGCAGGATTCCAATCCCGGCCTCGGAGGCCCCAACACTGGTAATGCCTCACGGCAGGCTCCGATGCCAGCCTCACTGGCCCCAGCACCGGCCTAACCCCTTGAGAGGCTCTTATCCTGGCCTCAGAGGCCCCAGTACCGGCCTTGCCTCAAGGCAGGCTCCGATGCCGGCCTCGCTGGCCCCAGCACCGGCCTAACCCCTCGGCAGGCTCCGATCCCGGCCTCGGAGGCCCCAGCACTGGTCATGCCTCAAGGCAGGCTCCGATGCCGGCCTCGCTGGCCCCAGCACCGGCCTAACCCCTCGGCAGGCTCTTATCCTGGCCTCGGAGGCCCCAGTACCGGCCTTGCCTCACGGCAGGCTCCGATGCCGGCCTAGCTGGCCCCAGCACCGGCCTAACCCCTCGGCATGCTCCGATCCCGGCCTCGGAGGCCCCAGTACTGGTCATGCCTCACGGCAGGCTCCGCTGCCGGCCTCGTTGGCCCCAGCACCGGCCTAACCCCTCGGCAAGCTCTTATCCTAGCCTCGGAGGCCCCAGTACCGGCCTTGCCTCACGGCAGGCTCCGATGCCGGCCTAGCTGGCCCCAGCACCGGCCTAACCCCTCGGCAGGCTCTTATCCTGGCCTCGGAGGCCCCAGTACCGGCCTTGCCTCATGGCAGGCTCCGATGCCGGCCTCGCTGGCCCCAGCACCGGCCTAACCCCTCGGCATGCTCCGATCCCGGCCTCGGAGGCCCCAGTACTGGTCATGCCTCACGGCAGGCTCCGCTGCCGGCCTAGCTGGCCCCAGCACCGGCCTAACCCCTCGGCAGGCTCTTATCCTGGCCTCGAGGCCCCAGTACCGGCCTTGCCTCAAGGCAGGCTCCGATGCCGGCCTCGCTGGCCCCAGCACCGGCCTAACCCCTCAGCAGGCTCTTATCCTGGCCTCGGAGGCCCCAGTACCGGCCTTGCCTCACGGCAGGCTCCGATGCCGGCCTCACTGGCCCCAGCAGCGGACTAACCCCTCGGCAGGCTCCGATGCCGGCCTAGCTGGCCCCAGCAACGGCCTAACCCCTCAGCAGGCTCTTATCCTGGCCTCGAGGCCCCAGTACCGGCCTTGCCTCAAGGCAGGCTCCGATGCCGGCCTTGCTGGCCCCAGCAGCGGCCTAACCCCTCGGCAGGCTCCGATCCCGGCCTCAGAGGCCCCAGTACCGGCCTTGCCTCAAGGCAGGCTCCGATGCCGGCCTCGCTGGCCCCAGCACCAGCCTAACCCCTCAGCAGGCTCTTATCCTGGCCTCGGAGGCCCCAGTACCGGCCTTGCCTCACGGCAGGCTCCGATGCCGGCCTCACTGGCCCCAGCAGCGGCCTAACCCCTCGGCAGGCTCCGATCCCGGCCTCAGAGGCCCCAGTACCGGCCTTGCCTCAAGGCAGGCTCCGATGCCGGCCTCGCTGGCCCCAGCACCGGCCTAACCCCTTGGCAGGCTCCGATCCCGGATTTGGAGGTCCCAGCACTGGTCATGCCTCACGGCAGGCTCCGCTGCCGGCCTCGTTGGCCCCAGCACCGGCCTAACCCCTCGGCAAGCTCTTATCCTGGCCTTGGAGGCCCCAGTACCGGCCTTGCCTCATGGCAGGCTCCGCTGCCGGCCTCGCTGGCCCCAGCACCGGCCTAACCCCTCGGCAGGCTCTTATCCTGGCCTCGAGGCCCCAGTACCGGCCTTGCCTCAAGGCAGGCTCCGATGCCGGCCTCACTGGCCCCAGCACTGGCCTAACCCCTCGGCAGGCTCTTATCCTGGCCTCGGAGGCCCCAGTACCGGCCTTGCCTCACGGCAGGCTCCGATGCCGGCCTCACTGGCCCCAGCAGCGGCCTAACCCCTCGGCAGGCTCCGATCCCGGCCTCAGAGGCCCCAGTACCGGCCTTGCCTCAAGGCAGCCTCCGATGCCGGCCTCGCTGGCCCCAGCACCGGCCTAACCCCTCGGCAGGCTCTTATCCTGGCCTCGGAGGCCCCAGTACCGGCCTTGCCTCACGGCAGGCTCCGATGCTGGCCTTGCTGGCCACAGCACCGGCCTAACCCCTCGGCAGGCTCTTATCCTGGCCTCGGAGGCCCAAGTACCGGCCTTGCCTCATGGCAGGCTCTGATGCCAGCCTCGCTGGCCCCAGCACCGGCCTAACCCCTCAGCAGGCTCCGGTCCCGTCCTCGGGGGCCCCAACACTGGCCTTGCCTCACGGCAGGCTCCGATGCCGGCCTCGCTGACCCCAGCACCGGCCTAACCCCTCAGCAAGTTTCGGACCCGACCTCGGAGGCCCTAGCACAAGCCTTGCATCATGGCAGGCTCCAATGCCGGCCTCGCTGGCCCCAGCATCGGTCTAACCCCTCTGCAGGTTCCAATCCCGGCCACGGAGGCCTCAGTAGTGGCCTTGCCTCACAGCAAGCTCCGATGTCGGCCACTGGCCCCGGCGCCCGCCTAACCCCTCAGCAGGTTCCGATCACTGTCTCTGTGGTTATTATTTCAAAGGTTCCAGTTGTAATGTATCAGATCTCTTCCTTCCCCGAATATTGGCCACTGGCATTGCCACTGCCTCCACCGTTTCAAATCCTTCCCAGGCTCTTTTTCCACTCTGAATGTTGTCCAGTGTTCCTAAGCATGCGTGATGGTAGCATTCGACATTTGGTGTAATTTCTCCAAAAAAATAAAGTTGGTAAGATCCGGTTTCTGCTTCTCCTGAATACAAGTCTCCACCACCATCACGAAGAACTCTTTCAACACCGCATTTCTCCTTGGTCTCCGCTAAACTCTCTCCTTATATGTGATGTCTGAGATTCTTAACAATATAGAGAAATAGCAGTCCTCTTTCACGGCGAATTTTTCCATAAGTTCCAGTGCATTTAGATAAGTTTTGTCTGCATCTCCAGTGTCCTGGCATCCATAACGGCTTTCTTACCACCTCTCCGATATTTTTCTTTATCTTTTTCTGTTCTGGGCCCGGTTTCTCCAGGGGTCTGGCGAGCTACTCGCAGTTCGGCCGGGACCCAGAGTCCCGCGATCCGGGCCCCAGCTGGCGTGCCCTGTGCTTGACCCCCGCCCAGAACCCAGCGTCTTACTGGGCCTTGTTTCTCCAGGGGTCTGGCGTGCTACTCGCAGTTCGGCCTGGGGCCCAGAGTCCCGCGACCCGGGCCCCATCTGGCATGCCCAGCCCGTGACCCCCGCCCAGAACCCAGCGTCTTACTGTGTCTGGTTTCTCCAGGGGTCTGGCGTGCTACGCGCAGTTCGGCAGGGGCCCAGAGTCCCGCGACCCGGGCCCCATCTGGCGTGCCCAGCCCGCGACCCCCGCCCAGAACCCAGCGTCTTACTGGGTCCAGTTTCTCCAGGGGTCTGGCGTGCTACGCGCAGTTCGGCCAGGGCCCAGAGTCCCGCGACCCGGGCCCCATCTGGCGTGTCCCGCCCGCGACCCCTGACCAGAGCCCAGCGTCTTACTGGGCCTGGTTTCTCCAGGGGTCTGGCGTGCTACGCGCAGTTCGGCCAGGGCCCAGAGTCCCGCGACCCGGGCCCCATCTGGCGTGCCCCGCCCGCGACCCCTGCCCAGAGCCCAGCGTCTTACTGGGCCTGGTTTCTCCAGGGGTCTGGCGTGCTACGCGCAGTTCGGCCAGGGCCCAGAGTCCCGCGACCCGGGCCCCATCTGGCGTGCCCCGCCCGCGACCCCCTACATGTTTATTTTTAAATTGCTACTGTTTTTGGAAAATACATGTTATAATGTTTTGGGTTAAATATTTTGTTTTTCTCCTAATTGTTATCAATAAAAGAAAGAGAATATGGGTATTAGCATGTGCAGGCCAATAAGGTGAATTGTTAACATTTGAAATATTAACATTAGTATGTTAATCTTCTAAAATAATACATGAAAATTCATTTTATTATTATTAAAATTTAGAGAGTTTGGAATACTTTTTAGAAAGGTAAAAATTAACCAAATCAATAGTAATTTCCTCAGAGTCACAAAAGAATCCCAATACTGTAATACTGAGAGACTTTGGCAGTCCTCTCACACTACTAGACCAATCTTTTAGACAAAAGATAAGTAATGATGCCTCAGACCTAAAGAATACCATCAACCAAATGGTCCTATTAGATTCATACAGAATATTCATTCCAACTCAGGAAGAATTTATACTTTTTTGCAGTTGCTCATGGAACATTTTTCAAAATAGACCACATCCTAGGCCACAAAACAAGCACTAGAAAATTGAAAATAATATGACATGATCCCCTGCATCTTCTCAGACCACAATGGAATAAAACTAGAAATCAACTATAAGAATACCTAGAGTAACTACATAAACAGTTGGAGACTAAAAACCACACTGATGTATGCAGAATGGGTCATAGAGGTAAGGGATAAAAGTCAAGAAATTTCTAGAAACAAATAAAAATAGAGACACAATATATAAAAAATTTCTGAGACATATTTAAAGCAGAATTAAGAGCAAAATTTATAAGACTGAGTATCTACAAAAAAGAGAAAATTACCGAACAGGTGACCTAGTGAAAGGTCACCTATATCTGAAAGCTCTTGAAAAACAAGAACAGTGTAATCTCAATGCCAGTAGAAGACAGAAAATGATTAAAATCAAGCACAAATCAATGAAGTAGAGGATAAAAAACATACAAAAAAACTAAAACTGGTTTCTCAGAAAGATAAACAAGATAGATATGAAAACTAGCCAACCTAACCAAAGGAAAAAGAGAATCATCTTAAATTAAAAAAAAAATTAGATATGAAAAAAGACATACCACAAACAGTGTGGAAATCTAGAGGATAATAAAAAAATTCCTTTGAAAAACTTTATTCCAAACAAATAAAAAATCTTGAAGAAATTGACAAATGTCTCCCTAAACTGAGCCAAGAAAATAGAGAAAATATAAACTGAGCAATAGAAAAAAATTGTTTGATGCAGCAATAAAGAGCTTATCATTAAACAAAAGCCCAGGACCAGATGATTTTCCAATAAATATTTTAAATCCTTTAAAGAAGAGCTAATCTTAATACTCCCCAATCTATTCCATGAAATATAGTGAAATGAGACGCTCCCAAATACGTTCTCTAAAGCCAATATTACATTAATATCAAAACCAAATAAATAAAACTCAAAAAATAGAAAACTATAGGGCTATATTGTTGATGAACTTAGATGCAAAACTGCTCTATAAAATACTAGCAACATGCATTCAAAACCACATTAAGAGCTAGGAGTGGTAATGCATACTTGTAATCCCAGCATTTGGAAGGCTAACATAGGAGGATTGCAGATCGCAGAGATGAACTTCCCCGGATTCTATTCCCAGTCCCACAAAAACAAAAACAAAACCAAGATTATACACCATGACAAAGTGGAGTTAGTGGAGTTCATCCTAGAGATTGAAAGTTTATTCAACATTCAAGAAACAATCCATGTAATTCATTACACAAACAAAGCCAAAGACAAAAATCACATGATAATTTTAATAGACACTGAAAAACATTTGACAAAATCCAACACCCATTTATGCTAAAAACACTGCAGAGATTTGAAAAAGCAGGAACATATCTCAACATCAAATAGGTAATATAAAATAGGTCCATAGTCAAAATCATATTAAACTCAGAAAAACTGCAAATATCCCTCCTGAAAACAGGAACAAAACAAGAAAATTCATTACCACCACTTCTTTTAAATATAATACTTATGACTCTAGCCAGATCAATAAGGCAAGAGAAGGAAATCAAATGAGTATAAATAGGAAAAGAACAACTAAAACTATCGCTATTCGCAGAGGACAAGATTCTATACAAAGAATACACAACAAACTCAACAAAAATTTTTATAAAGGTGATAAACAAATTCAGTAGTGTGTCTGTATACAAAATCATTCTTAATAAATCAGAATCTTTCCTGTATACCAACAGTATTCCACTTCTGTGTTACCTGTCATAGAAGAGTGTCTTCATAAGTAACACTTAAGGGAAATCAACCTCATTTAAACATAACATAAAAGTTATCATAAAGTTATCTCTTTATGGCTTCTGAGTCCTTAAAAGAAATGAGTATTGATAATTTAATCAGCTTAAAAGATATGTAAGCTACCTTATGTGCTACCTCTCTTAAATAAAAGGTAGCTTAATCTCTTTACAATGTATACATTTAAGAAAGACTCTTTTAGAGTGAATATTAATGTGGAATTAGACTGGCAGGTGAGAACAAACATTGTGAGTTTTCTGTGAAGAGTTAAATCACTTACTTTAGATCTATGGGAATTTCTACATGTTCAAAATCTGGTGGTTTTCAAGTGCTGAGTGCAATTTATTTCACTGTCAACATGAATTACATTATGGTATGAGAGTGCAGTGCACCAATAAAAGCACATTTTAAAAGAAAAATACCTGTTTTTTTTTTTAGATTTTTATTTTGTAGCACTGGAGGATTGAGTCCAGGGTTTCATACATTCTAGGAAAGTCCTAACACAGAGCTACCAAATAATATAATTTGGCTGCTATTTTTATCAGTGGTAGTTTGGGATCAATTACTATAGGATTGGCATGTGCGATATGGCATGGGAAATAAATATTGGGAATGTGTAAAACTATAAAAGTAATTGTGATGGATAATTTTTAAGCCAATTTGGCTATGTGGTCATATATAGCACAGTTACTGGGTAATTAATTTTGGAAAGTGCTTAGTTTTTTAATTGCACATATATATGTATATATGTTTTGTATACAATCCTTTGTTTTAAATATTAGTCCTGGCTTGCAGATAGCCCTTTGCAGGGTCAAATAAGTCCATAAAAATGATTATTTGCAAATAAAATAGTAACACTTCTCAAAAACTGTCCTTTTTGTATTATTTTTCATCAATATGGACAATACTATATTTGAAATACCTCTAGTACACACATAAATATATACATGCACATGCACACTGTGAAATTGAGTATTGAAACTTTCCAAGGACTAAATCAGTTTTTGAACTACCTATCAGTTTTTTGAAGATTTTACAACATAATTCCACTGATTTTTACTTAATTATACATCATAATTATGTAACAACACATTGTAATTATGATTACATATGTTTACACTAAATAGATAATTAAATATATAATCACCCTTAATATATAAATGCATGAAGACAAAATGTTTCTTGATGAAATCTAGAAGCTTATACACGTGAAATGAATTAAATGTAGTGTATAACTTGTTTGATTATTTAAATATTTGTTGTGTTTAGAGGTTATGAGAGTATCATCACAGACAACATCATTACAATTAAAGAAATTTTAATACCAATATAGTCATATACCATTTTGTTCAATATTTTTTTCATTATTTCATTCATTCATTCATTCATTCATTCATTCATCTGTCAAATATTTTTTATTAACCATGTGCTGGCACAAGAGTTCAGTCAGCACCCTTATGCCTAGTTACCAGTGCTTTTCCTTTCCTCCATACCCCAATCAAATCTCTTATGTTTAGTGTTTTACATTTTCATGGCTCCATTGTCAGTTACCTGATAAATGCATATTCAGTTATAAAAGCAAAACACAACAAAAAATAATCCACAATGAATTTGGATCTAAATGGTGACTTTAGACTTGGTATTGATAGACACTGAGGCATTAATGTTTCTTTCTGGAGTTCTGAAGTATATTTCAAGTATTTCCTCTGCTCAAACATCAAATTGTAGTCAGCAACAGTGCATATAGGTCTCAAGTAGAAAATTCTTCTTGTGCCTCTCTTTGCAGTGCATATATGTCTCCAGTAAAAAATATACATTCCATCTACCTGCTTATTGACCTGTCTCAAGATAGGCCAAAATTTGAATATTATGTTCCATCTAGTGCTATGTTAGATTTTTATCTGGTGATCTCCAAATATGGAATGAAAATAAAGCAGGGTTATATCCTTCTGGAAATTGAAATTGAAGAAGGTTCCCTATAATTGTAGAGAAAACTCTCACTCCATCAACACATCAATGCAGATTCTTTGAGGAAATAGAATATGGAGAATGGCCAATGAGTAGCAAAGTTATTTTTGTAGGATGTATTTTATATTGCTTCTTAACACTGTAAAAAAGAGGAGGTAATTATAGGCAGGGCTATTCCTGCATTTATTTTATTCTTATAATAAAAATAGATGATTCTTATTCAAATTAATTCTTCTCATATATTTATAAACTATTTTGAAGCTTTTCAAAATAAATTTATTTGGTGCATTATAGTCTCATCCTATAATGCAGTTTCTATTGACAGTAACATACATGTATATAGTTCTTGATGAGTTTTCTTCTGGCTCACTCCTCAGCCCCCCCCCCCTTATACAGGGTATTGAAAATGGAATTGATATTCTCACATATGTAAACTATTTAAAACAAATACTTGTAGTTCAATTTCTGTTCTACTTACCACTACAAATTGTAATTATTATCCCAGTTGTAAATGAACACTAGTTGTCTTACAAGGAGTATCATGTAAGTGATACTTAACTTTTGAAGCATCAACTATTTAAAGTAATGATGTGGTAAACATCTCTAAAATGTTTTCATTTTAAAATAGGAGTTATAGAATAACAGAATCACAGAATATTGGAGTTTTAAGTTACATTTGAAAGCATTAAATCTAAAACACAAAGGAGCTTAACATTAACAAGTTGATCCATTATATTCAGTCCCTTAATTCTTAATTCTACTAACTTCTTAATTAAATTCCATGAGCTACACAGAAAAAGTTTGTGTTCTTTCTGATATCGAGAGAGAGAGAGAGAGAGAGAGAGAGAGAGAGAGAGAGAGAGAGAGAGAGAGGAGAATCTTGTAACATTGATTCTGTAATATTAATTATTTTATCCTGCTTTGTATAATCTGTAAATATGTTCAATAGATGAGCCATAATTATTATTTGTAGTTAACAGAGTTTTCTTATCCATTTATGAAATTCACATAAACTCTTAGTGGAGCCTCAGCAAATGTGCCAGCTAAGTATTAGTTTGGAAGAAAGAAATTAGCAGAAATTTTTACTAAATCCATATTGGCTTTTTTCATAACACCTACAATCCATTTTCTTAATAACAATTTTTTGGACATAAATATTCATCTTTGAATTTTTATTGCAGAATGCAGCATTGCTATGGTTTTGAAAATTAAGCAATTTATACTTCTCTAATCTTAAGTAAGCTACCTTTTATTTCTAGTAATTTCTCAAAAATTAATAGTTTAGTAATTGAAAAATGCACTTTATTTATTTATTTTTTTTTGGTGGGGCTGGGGCTGGAACCCAGGGACATGTGAATGCCAAGCTACACTCCCTGGCCTATTTTTTATTCTTTATTTTGAAACAGGGTCTCACTAAGTTGTGAAGGGCCTCACTAAGTAGCTGATTCTGTCTAAAAACCACCATCCTCCAGTCTCAGCCTCCCAAATATTGATATTACAAGTGTGCATCACTACGCCTGGCAAAAATGCACTTTCTTCATGCACAAGTGAATTCACAAATGCACAAGTGAATTCATCAAAGTCTTATTGATATTAACCTAGTACTGTTTTATTGGAGTATCCACATAATATTTTAAGCTTAATCTTTTTTTTTTGTGGTACTGGGGGTGGAACCCAGAGGCTTTCTACCTCCGGGTTATATTCCCAGACCCATTTTATATTTTATTTGGAAACAGGGTCTCACTAAGTTGCTTAGAGCCCCAATAAGTAACTGAGGCTGGCTTCGAACTTGCATGATCCTCCTGTCTCAGCCTCCCAAGAGCAGGGATTACAAGCGTGCGCCACCACGCCCGGCTAAGCTTAATCTCTTTAAGAATAGTTCCTTAACTTTATAATTTTTTAAAATCTGAGATTCACTTTTAACTTCATCATGGCTTTGTACACATGGAATATCAGAAGAGCATATTCATTGAACATACTATTAGCTAAATCTGACTAACCCTGTGTTGAACTTGTCCCAGCAACTTCAAGGCTTTCCATCATCCCCACACATACCACACAGCAAAAATGTATATATTGTTCTAATCTTGATTTACCCTTCTTTCTGTACAACTCATTACAGGTAAACAATAGATACTCTTCTTTTCAGGTCTTCCCACACACTCACGATTTATGTTACTAGTAGCTTAGGACCTTAATACTAGTTCATGAACTCTGAGGACCACTGTTAAGTATTTCACTTGGCCTACATAGGTTCCACACTACAAATACTCTCTTAATTTAATTCTTTCATAGCACTAGATAATCTCCTTGGGGGGTCTGCTCTTTGCAATGTGAAAGGTAAATTAATTTTAAAAAACTAAATTACCTAACTCAGTGTTACCTATCCTAGATAATGTAATGGCTTAAGCCTGATGAAATGTGTATGATTCTGAAAATAATGCTCAGTATTGATTTGGATGCATCAGGGCAGATTATGACAGGGTAAGTAAGATAATAGATTTGTGTGGGGGGGAGTCTGAGGATGGAACTCAGAGGCATTCTACCTCTGAGCAACACCCCCTGCCCTAATTTTTATTCTTTATTTGAAAAAGGGTCTCACTAAGTTGAGGAGGGCCTCACTAAGTAGGTGAGGCTGTCCATGAACCACAATCCTCCTGTCTCAGTCTTCAGAATGCTGGAATTACAAGCATTAGCCACCATTCCTGGCTGAGAAGAGATATTTTAGAATGAATGGGTCTTCCAATGATGTCCATTAAAATGTCACACTGTATATAGATTCTCAAATACTCTTCTGTTTGCACTTTGAGGAAGCAATGAGGTTGAGACATTTATGACTGCTTTATAGCATAATTTTGATAAGAGAGGGTGGAGACAATATGACAAAATGTTTCTGACTCAGTAGATTTAATTTTAAATACCACTTTTCTCTGGGCTCTTAACTGCAGGTTGGAGTTTGTTATCCGAGTTAACATATTCTGCTGCAATTTTCTAATTTTGACTCTTTCTTCTTCTGAGTGAGTGAACAGCCTTGTCTCACCTTCTCAGGTCTTGGTTAGACTTAAAAGCTGAGTAAGTACTATTTTCTCTCTTTTGTGGTAAGGAAGAGTTAATTACTAAAAACTTCCCTCTTTCTTGGCTCCAGCTTAAGTGTGCCTGTCTTTCTCTTTTTTATTTCACCTTTCTCACTTCTAAACATTTAGAGAGAAAAAAAACAGATACCTTCTGCTTACTTTATTATAAGTCCCATGGCTAAATTAATAGCAAGCCTGAAAAATCTTACTATCTGTGGCATGTAGTTGACAAGAATAACCCAATTAAGCAGAACACTTCCTCCTTGTTGATTATTAAGAACAAATATAAAGAAAACATAGCCATTGGGTCCCATATGTGAAGTTACTTTCGTATGAAACACACACACACACACACACACACACACACACACACACACACACTTACATTCCATGAGCACATGTGACTTTGTCAATTTTCCTCTGGTTTGTACACTTTGCCATCATAGAATCTGAAGTTGAGGTTAGAAGCAGAGAGAAAAGATACATAGTTGACTCAATTTTAATATATTATATTAATATCTATAATTAATTAATAATTAATATCTATAGATCCTGTGTCATCATCCTGATTTCTTTTATCTGTACTTTCTCATGGTTTCATTAATATCACTGACATACATAGACAATGCACAGGATGACCTAAATATACTAAATCTCAATTTAGAGAGTGTAACTATTAGGGGTCCTGGGGAATTAGTAGAAGACATGTAGAGAAGGGCACCTGCAATAGGTTCTTTGTATTAGCAGCCGGATAGCAGGAGACCAAAAAAAAATAGTGTCTTATAATCTAAAACATTATATTAAAATATCATTTACTATCTCTTCTTCTCTTACGATCTCTGAACTTCTCTTTGCCTTACTTGTAAATTATAAGATTATTTGAATATTAAACAAGGTGATAGATGCAAAAGAGCTCATTTTAATTTAATATTTAAATAAAATATTAAAATAAAACTATTTTTAGGTAAAGGAGGAGGATGTGGTAGAGAAAAATCCAAACAATATCTATTAAAATTCTACATGATCAAGTGGAAGCAAGGGTCATAGTAACAAGGGTTATGAAAGTTTTGAATTTCTTGTCCAATCCCTATATTATATAAGCTCACATATGGTATTCAATGAATCAAAGAAGCTCTCATAACGCCGGGCGTGGTGGCGCACGCTTGTAATCCCTGCGCTTGGGAGGCTGAGACAGGAGGATCACACAGCTTCAAAGCCAGGCTCAGCTACTCAGTGAGGCTTCCAGCAACTTAGTGAGACCCTGTTTCCAAATAAAATATTAAAAAATGTCTGGGAGTATAGCACGGAGATAGAAAGCCTCTGGGTTCCACCCCCAGTACCACCAAAATAAATAAATAAATAAATAAATAAATAAATAAATAAACTCTCATATTCAAAAGTTTTCCTGAAGACTACAAAAATCTGCGGAGGGGGAGGTATGGTGCCATAATACTTTTGTTGTGAATTTAAGGTTTTGAATATCAGTCATTATGAACGGTATTCTGTATATATCTGGCTCCCATTCATGTTTGATCCTTTGATTATTGTGACTGAGTTTCCACCAAATCTTCTAAGTTTACGTTTTCTTAAAATTTGGATTTTATAGTTAGAAATCTCACACTTCATCAATATTTTTGGTATAATGTCTTCATGCCTGAGGTATTAAATACAATTCATCTTCATTTAATAAGATTTTTACCCTCATAATTTGTCCTTTTTAATTTTTTATTTGTGCATTGCGGTCATACATCTTGATGGAGTTCAAGATGATAGAAGCATACATGTACACATCACCCAATTAGCCTTTATGCAATTCCCACCCCATTCCCTCCCCCTCTCCCTCCTTCTCATGTTTAGCTTAGTAGATTGACTTTGACACATTTGTTAATGTACATGATGTGCATTTGTCTTTAAAAAATAATAGATTTTGTAGTTTCAGTTCTTGCCAACTTTTGACACTGTGCAGCCTCTGCTCCACAAGGAAACTTGGCTAGCTTTCATATATATGGGTCATTATTTCACAAACAACTTGATAGATAATGTATTATTATATTGTTAACATCCATGGATATTGCTGTGGAGAATTCTTATAATCAAATATTTTCTCTTGTATTTAATCTACTTAATACCAAAATGCAATAATATTTATTTTTCTAACAGAATAAATGACTTCAAATTTTAGTTTCCTGTATTACTACTTTATTAATATTTGGTGTAAAATGACATGATATCTTCTTCCACAGAGTCAGTTCTTTATTCATAGAGATTTTTTGTAGGGTTACATATACACATACAAATTTACACACACACACACACACACACACACACACACACACACACACATGCATACAATCACTTTAGATTTTATAATTGGATTTCATTTACCTAATGCACATACATGTGAGCACAACCATACCACTAACATTTCATTATTTATCTTTTCTTTTCCTTAAATTAACCATGACTATCTCAAGTACTTCTTTTACAGTAATCGGATTTTAATCTATATCTTGCCTGTGTCATGAATATTAATATGTATTAGTTCTGTAATAATTTTGTTTTGTTCCTGTGTTCGCTTTGTTAGTAGTCTCCTTTGTTATCTCAATCAGGTATTTTAATATATTGTCTCTGAAATCTTATTTTACTGGAATGTTTTTATTTAATTTGTTCATAGTTGAAGTATTAATAAAAATTTTTCTCCATTTATTGGAACATGTCTTTTATTTCACATTCCGTTTTTCAACTCTCTGCATGGTTTAACCCATTAAGCCCCAAATCTTAAGTTTTGTAAATATTTCAATGAAATTGACACTAAGGCATAGGTTTGAAATCACAATCTGGAGCTTGTAACTATATATATTTATATATTTATTATAGTTGAATTAGATTCTTATTATATTATCTATTGTGTATTATTTTTATATACAATGAGGGGTTTTTGTGGAACTAAGGTTTTAAACCATGGGCATTTTACCTCTAAATTACATCCCCAATTCAATTTTTTCATTTAAACAGGGTCTCATTAAGTTACCAGGTACTGGCCTTGAGCTGGCAATCCTCCTGTCTGAGCTACTCAAGTACTAGAATTATAGATGTTCACCATTGCATCCATACATCATCATCATCATCATCATCATCATCATCATCATCATTATTATTATTATTATTATTATTATTATTATTATTATTATTTTGGTGTTACTGGGGTTCCTAGAAGCCCTTCTACCTTCGGGATACACTCCTACAAGCTACACTCCCAGACCTATTTTTTAGTTTTTTATGTGGAAACAGGGTCTTTTAAGCCAGCGAGGCTGGCTCCGAAACAGCGCGATCCTCCTGTCTCTGCCTCCCAAGCGCCGGGATTACAAGCGTGTGCCACCACGCCCAGCCATGCATCCAGCTTATATTTAAGTACATACAGGTTTTCCAGGAATATCTGGAATGTTAGAACAAAATGGGTTTAGTTGGATTCTCCAGAAGCAGTTCTTCACAGAAGCATATTCAGGTAAATTAACTTATTGAAGAAGTAAATCCTTTTACGGGAAATCTGAAGAAGCAAGTCAGAGAGAAAGGGAGATGGCAGGCAACGATGTGTCTTAGGTAAATTCCTATACAGAGCTTAGAGTTTCCAAAAATCAAGTAAAGGAAAGGGGCTTTTATACTCTTTTCACTCATTAATCATTGTTAACATATTAACTAGATCAGGGTGAGGAAATGGAGAGTAATACTTTTAAAGGTACTTCTTTTTTTGGTGGTACTGGGGTTCCTGGAAACCCTTCTGCCTCTGGGCTACACTCCCAGACCTATTTTTACATTTTTATTTGGAAACAGGTTCTCCTAAGCCAGCGTATGCGGCTGGCTTTGAACCTGCGCGATCCTCCTGTCTCTGCCTCCCAAGCGCGGGGATTACAAGCGTGCGCCACCACGCCCGGCTAGGTACTTTCTTTTTGGAGGGGCTATGAACAAAATGGAGTATAGTGGCCCAATTGGACTCTAGTAGCCCAAGTTTAGACTTTGGAAAACTGGCAACAGGAGATAGTTGTTGAAAAGAATTTTATATCAAAGCCAAAGACACACAAACACTTGTGAGAAAGGACGCAAAAGAATATGGAAACAACACTGCCAATGTAGTCTATGCTTGCTTATTTTTGCTTATATTATATTCATTTAGTATTTTAAAACATTTTTCATTGTTGCTATACCATTCCTTTTCATACTGCCTACTGGCCATGCTTAGTTTGGTAAACTTTTTACAGATACACCATACAAACTTGGGATAGGCAAAAAGAGAAGAACTTCATTGCTACTGAACAGAGCTTTTGGTAAATGACCTGTATTTTTCATCTCCTCTCAGATTGTATAATTGATTCTATATTTGGATTCAGATATTTTTCTGTCAACAAAGACGAGTGGAAGACTGAAGACTGAGTTTCAATAATAAAAATATTACCATCAACTCTGTGTATATATGTGAATATACTGACATAAATCTCACGACTCTGTATTGGGAAGAGAGGAAATGGTGAGGATTTGGGGGAACTGATTGCTATGTGCATGTATGTCACTGCTAACACGATCTACATTATAATATGATACTATAATGCATCAATAAAAGCACATTAAATATATAATTTAAATTGAATAAATGTTGCATTTAAGGTGCCTACTTTCATCTCTCTGGATAATTTCCATGTTGCCTAATATGTTATATAGATTTTCAGGACATTTTGAAAAGGAAATAATTATCTGGAAGACCATGAAAAAATTTCAATGTGGAAACAAAAAATATCCTACATAACCATTTGAAAATGTTGACTCTTTCTATAAGATGGAAAGTTCTCCATTGCTTACTCTTGTGATGCTGATACACATGTGGTTAATAAAGTTTCCTAAGAAGATATAGTCTGATTGGTGTCCGTGCTTCCTGTAATACTTCTCAGAAGTCACAGCTTCTTTGAGAAGTTTTCTAAATGCAAAATTTAAGAGGATCTTGTTTTAAGACTGTTATAAAATGGAGGTAACTCACTGATGTTTGAGGCTTCTTGAGATCTTGAAAGGTGAGAAAAATACTAGCTTTTACTTAGAACATTTGTGAGTATACTTGTGAAAAAATATTGCAGGAAAATTATTTTGTCCCTCTTTGCTGCTAATTACAAAGTTTTTTATTCTAAGGGCAAAGAAAATAAGAAAACTCTGGACTAGGATACATTGAATCACCAAAAAGGAAAAAAAGACAATGAAGAAAGAGATTCTTGCAGCATTACTCTCTCTTGGAGACCACTCCCCACATTGTGAAAGGAGATATTTTTATTTTCTAACTTTCCTTGGCTTACAAATAAACTCAATATTTCTATATCTTTCAAAAATATTTTTGAAATACTGTTTTTAAGGCAAAACATAAAATATACTTGGGGGTATATATCTTTCTAATTCAAGTCAGTTTCTGTTTAGATCATTAGTAGCTAAACAACTTAAGGTTATGTGTAGGTGGTTTATGTTTTTTCCAGTGGACAGATATGATTCTTTTCTGTAATATTTTCATTCTCAGAAAATTATATTTGTCATTCTGTTATTGGGGTCATAGTGTCAACCAGTCATCAGCTGCTGACTGTCTATCTGCTTTGACAAAAGGAAGAAATTTGAGGGGCTTTGCAGGTTTTTTTTTAAAAATGTCTATCAGTGAGTGTATTGGGAAAAACACAAGAAGAGCTTTGGCAAGTTTGAATTTAGAGAATGATAATATCAAGGATAAAAACACTAAAGTTTAGTTATTAATTTTTTTTATAAAGTGATTGCCCTGTATTATTTTCTTTGTAAATACATAAGTGTATACATTCTTCCCTTTCCTATCATTCATGGCTTAAAATAAAAAATGATTAAATTGATATTTGAAGCTTTCCAACAATATTAATGTTATAACTATCCATATGTATATGAATGAAAACATATGTTTATGTGTTTATATTATTCTGTTCCATATGAATGGCTTTTTAACAGGGTAAAATGGTCAAGTATTATGAAATTCAAATGGTTTAATATAACACACTGGAAAATAATGATAAAATGTCAGATTCATTTCTCTTGTACACAAGAGAAAGCAAAATAAAGTTAGCACATGATAATAAAAAGGCTGAAGTCCCACAATACTCTTTGAGGCCCTTACCCCAATGACTGAAAGATATTTCACTAGGATCTACTTCTTAAAGGTTACACTACAGTGCAATAGTCCTAAACTGGGGACTAAGCCTTTAACACATGAGATTTGGGAGAATATTCCATATCCAAGCTATGTCAGATAGAATAGTCACTACATTGAGTAGCCATTAGTTTTTATTAAGAAACATTATATTATTTTAAATGAAAATAAATACTTCTCTTCCTAGAATATCTTAGAAAGAAGAAAATAAAGAGCTATAGTTGGAAAATATAATTTATTAAAATATAAAGCATCTTTTTTTAGGATATCTCAATCTATACTATTAATAATTTACACCACATGCTTTCTGTGAGATTAAAAAAGTGTTTACTCCTGAAATTGTTTCAGATAGTGCTCTAACCAGTGTTAAAATAACTCATGGATATATATAGAGAAAATTTATTTGATGTTAATAAGATATCACAGTAGACAATTGGTGTGTTGGTTAGAAATAAAGTACCCCTTGAAGAGTTCATAAATTAAGATCAAGGTTGGGCCGGGTGTGGGGTGTGGTGGTGCATGCTTGTAATCCCCGCGCTTGGGAGGCTGAGACGGGGGATTGCACAGGTTCAAAGTCAGCCTCAGCTACTTAGTGAGGCTCTCAGAAACTTAGTGCGATCCTGTTTCCAAATAAAATATAAATAGGTGTGGGAGTTTAGCCTGGAGGTAGAAAGCCCCTGGGTTCCATCCCCAGTACCACCAAAAAAAAAAAAAAAAAAGATAAAGGTTGGAATGTAATGGATTTATTTAGGCCATGGTCAGGGTTGGTATGGTGTGTTTAAATAAGGTGACTCCTTAAGGATTAGGCCCTGGGGATTATATATACTGTTCTTCCTCTGCTCAGTGGTTCTCTTGCTTCTGGTCTCCATGATGTGAAAATAAAGCTTTGTGCCCTACCTCTCTCTGCTTTCCACTGTCATACCCTGAGATCTGAGGTCACTGAATTCAAATGGAATGAACCCCAAAAGGTCTAAGAAAAATGTTAACAAATGAATCTTTTTCCTCTACGTTGTGTGGTCCATCTTTTAGATTATAACCATGAGAAGGCCAATAAAGATGCTGAACTTTACTACATAGTATTCTTTTTATACAATAATAAACGGAATTTTCTTTAAAATTACTCTTCATTAAGCAATCTTATGATAGTCTCTGATTGTCCTAAGCCTATCCATATATTATATTCACCTAAAAAATTGGGGCATAGGTAGGTATGCATGCTATGTAAAACAGCCCAATCATAATAAAATCTGATAAATTTTTCTAGGCATGGTGAGACAAAGTTTCTCTTTTTTACTGTGCTTAGTACTCTGGAAATTTATATAATGTGAAATAATTTCAGCCACTTTGATAAAATGAGAGATAGCCTTAGAACAATGTTTGAAGACAGAAAAGGACAATGTGAGACACTTGCATGAGAACAGACTTAGAACCCTGATGACACCTTGAGTTTCTGGATAAAATTTGACCTAAAGTGAATTATGCTTTGGATATTTTGTTGCTGTTGTTATTTTTGTTTTTCTATGAGAAAATCAGTACCTTATTGTTTCAAGACACTGAGTCAAAGAAATCAAAATCATCCTAGCCAACATTTGCGGTTTGCAAAAAAAAAAAAAAAAAAAAGGAAACATGAATCTTAATACAACTGTAGTTTGAGAGAAAGCCAGGTAACTGTTTAAACATGTCTATGATAAAACTGTCAGAAAAATCAGTGATGTGTCCTCTTGAACATATCTTTACCATGAGTAAAATTTAGATGAAGGATTATAATATATTATTAAGTATTTTCCCCTACTTTTGGAAAGATGGTGACCAAAGAAAGCAGCACATACCAGTCCTACTAACACTCAGTCTCCATTGGCTTAGAAACAGCATTTTTACAAAAACAAGGAAGCACCACAACTTTAAAAATAACAAAAACAGCAAGAAAGCAGGCTAAAAAACTAATCAGAGAGCAGAAAAAAACCTGCCTGCCTTGCAGTCCTGGATGCCTCAGAAGCGCCATTTTGCCTCACTGCACCTGACTCCTGAAATGAACAGGAAACAAAAAATGAATTGAAGTAATCAGCTGCAGATAATAGAAATTGTATGCCATCAGTTTCTAAAGGGCAAACACAAGCTACAAATTACAGTAGTGATAGCCATGCTCAACATGCCCTCCAGAGATCCAGACCTGCATGCAACAACACCACAAGTGAAGCCATAGTCCCAGCAGGAGAATGCCCAGAGTGGTGCCCTAAGTGAATCACACAGCTGCTATAAACTCCCTGGGTCTGAGACTTTGAGGTTCAACCCAGTGAAGGTGGGGATAGAGTCTGCTGTTGGACATAGCAGAGGCTCAGACAGATTCAGTTTCTCCATCAGTGGAAAGTGTAGGGGGAGACCTATGCTTAACAATAGATCCAGCTGGGCATGGTGGCATATACATGTAACCCTAACATTCAGAATGTAGAGACCTCCTGTGGGCAGCCTCAACTTTTAGCGAGGCCCTTTGCAATTCAGTAAGACCCTGTTTCAAAAATAAAAAGACAAAAAAAAAAAAGGGGCTGGGGATGCAGATCATAGGTACAGTGCCCCTTTATTCCATCCCTAGTATCACAAAAACAAAATAAAAAACCCCACTGGATCCAAGTAGTAGTATCTATGGTATCACCAGAGACCACCCAATCATGGTAAATGGGGAGAAATCAAACCAGCCCAGAACTAGCTATGGAGAAAAGAGACTCTTATATTGAGTTTGGTGTCAAAGGCATCTACCACCTACAGAGGCAGGGAGAGACCAATATTCCATATCTGTGGAAAGCATGGAGGATGACCTAAAATTAACACTAGATCCATCCTCATTAATACCAGCCATCTGCATAAATGGAGAAAGACCCAGAGAATCAGGCTTGTAGCAGGAAAGTGGCACTCACTATCTGCACAGAGGACTGCAGAGACCCAATCCGCTGAATATTCATATATATGTAGGGTTGCATTAATTTATTATTGTTGCTTTGTGTGTCTGTGAGTGTGTGTGTGTGTGTGTGTGTGTGTGTGTGTGTGTGCTTGTTTGCTCTCTTCCCAATCCCTCTTCCATGCTTCTTTCTTGTACATACCTACTCTATTCTCTCCATCCTTTTGTATTTTTTGTCTTGTATTAAATCAACTTATATCAGTATACTAAATATTATTGGGTTCAAGAATACTAATACGTATTCATTATTTCTAATCTACTATATACTACATTACCAAACTAATATACTTATTTTGTTTGATTCTGTCTGTGGCTTTACCCTATTTTTACATTTACAAATTCATTTCCCTCCTCTCAACCTTCACTGTTGAATACAACACAACTTGCCCTTGTATACACCAGACGAAAAGTAGAGACCGAAAGAAATCTATCAGAAGCAACAGAACAGATACAAACTTCTGAAATCATGACAAGGAGGAATAACAAGAAAGCAATGATCTCCCACAACCCCACAATAACAGAACCTGGCAACACAGAATTGCAGAGATCTCCAGAAGGTCAAATCAGGAATGTAACTGTAGAAATAATACAGGACTTCTGAAAAGAATTTAGAGCAATTCTGAAAGACAGATTGAATGCAATCACTGAAGTGAAGGCATCAATTCAAACTATAAACAATCAGACCACAGGGAGAATAGAATCTCTTTCCTAGAAGAAGATCACTCCACAAACACATAGTATATAACTTAGAAAAATCAATTCAACAGCACTAATTGGACTGGAGAAATATAAGCCCACCAATTTTAAAAGAGCTAACCTAAGAATAATTGGCAAAAAATAAAAGGGAAAAGAAGGGGAAACTTAAAGGATCAACATCTTTTCATGGAAGTAATAACAGAAAATTTTCCAAACATAGAAAAAGAGGCTGATACACAGGTACTAGAAACTTGTAAAACCCCCCTCAGACAAGATCTGAGAAAAGGTTCACCATGACATAATAGTCTAACTGACAAACACAGAAGCCAAGGAAAGAATCTTAAAAGCAATAAAAACAAAAAAACAAGTGGCATTCAGAGAAAAACCAATTAGAATCATTCCATACTTTCCAAACCAAATCATTAAAGCCAGAAGAGCCTGGAGCAACATATTCCAAACTCGGAAAGAAAACAACTTGTAGCCAAAAAGTTTTCTACCCAGAAAAACCACCTCTCAAAATAGATGGGGAAATAATAATCTTTCTCAAAAAACAGAAGCTAAGAAAATTGTGTTCTCCAAACCAGCACTAGAGAAAATACTCAAAAATATTAACTTGCAAAGAAGAAACAAGTAATACGTACTAAAATCAGACAAATCAAGAAATTTCTAGAAACAAATGCAAATAGAGATACAATATATAAAAACCTCTGGGATACTTTGAAAGCAGTATTTTTTTTTTTGCAGGTCTGGGGATGGAACCCAGGAACATTCGACATCTGAGATACATCCCCTGCCCTATTTTTTATTATTTGTTTTGAAACTGGGTCTCACTGAGCTGCAGAGGGCCTCACTAAGTAGCTAAGTAGCTGAGGCTGTCCATGAACTGAGATCCTCCAGTCTCAGCCTCCTGAAGTCTGGGATTACAACTGTGCACCACCACACCCTCATAAGGTGAAAATCCATAGCACTGAGTGCTCACATATGAAGAAAAGAAAATTATCAAATAAATAACCTAATGACACACCTCAAAATTCTTGAAAAGCAATAGCATTATAATACCAAAGCCAGTAGAAGATAGGAAATAATTAAAATTTAGAGCAGAAATAAACAAAATAGAGACTAAAAAATACAATACAGAAAATCAACAAAAGCCAAAGCTGGTTTCTCTAAAAAAATTAACAATATAGGTAAATCACTAGCCAAATTAACAAAAAAGAGAGAATCAAGTCAAATTATGAAGAGATGAAAATGGAGTTATTACAACTGACAGTTTAGTTAGATAACCGGAGGATTATCAGAAAATACTTTCAAAAATACCCTCCAAAATAATGGAAAATATAGAAGAAATTGACAACTTTTGAAATAAATACAATCTTCCTAAAGAGTCAAGAAAATATAGAAAATCTAAACCAATCAATAGAAATAAAAGGGGAAGATGGCGACCGAGAAAACCGGGGCTTAAGAGCCCCGCTAACAACAAATCTCCATTACCACAAAATCAGCGCCTTTCATAGCCAGAAAACACCATCGCCAGTGAAACAAAAAATCACCAGGCTCCAGAGAGAAAGCGGACTGAGAACAGAGCCACAGAGGAGATACACCGGCCTCGCGCCCGAGGACGCGGCAGACGCGGCAGCAGCGCCATACTGCCGGAGGCACCGGCGAATTCACGGGACGGCTACAGCAAGCCGAGGTGAGCCACTGCGGAACAGCTAGGCGGGATTTCTCTGCGCAGAGAGCATCTAAAGCTCCCAGTGGCCGAGCTCAGCACACGCTGCAGGGATTCAGAGTAGAAATCAAAATCAAGAAGAAAAACGCCAGCCCCATAGCCGAGGGCGTAGCAGCGGCGCCATATTGCCACCGGCGGCAGCAGCAGCGAATTCAGCGAGGCCAGTACAGCTACATCTGCGTACTCAAGAACAGTGAGTCAAATTGCAGGCCACAGAGGAGAAATCCCAGTACTGTACTCCCTGGGACTTGACCCAGTGGGGGAGTGACGGTGGCAGAGATATCACACCATAGGAGAACGTGCAACCTGGCACCCCCCACAGTCTAAAGCAGCCTCTATCGACTCTCTGGGTCGGAGACTCTGTGATAAAATCCAGTAAAGGAGTAGTGGGGTCCGAGATACTACTGACTCGAGATCCAGAACACCTTAAGGGAAGTCATAGTGACCCAAGGGAAGAACCCAGAGAAGGCACAAACATCGGAAATCATGGGAAAGAGGAATAATACTGGAGCAATTAATGCCCACAACCCCACAACATCAGAACCCGATAAAACAGAAAATCAGAGATTTCTAGAAGATCAAATCAGGAAAATAACTGTAGAAATAATAGAGGTGCTTCGAAAAGAACTCAGAGAGAGCCAAAAAGAGATAAAGGATGCAATTAATGAAGTAAAGGCCTCAATTCAAAGCACAAACAACCGATTAGAACACATAGAGAACAGAATCTCGCTCTTAGAAGATGAGCAATCCAAAAATGAACTCATAGTTTCTAATCTAGAAAAAAATATCCGACAGCAGGAATCTGATATTGAAGAAATATGGGCCCATTTTAAGAGAGCTAACCTAAGAATAATTGGAATAGAGGAGGGAAAAGAAAGTGAAACCAAAGGGATCAACAATCTCTTCAAAGAAGTAATAGCAGAACATTTTCCAAACATAGAGCAAGAGGTTGATACAAAGGTCCAGGAAACTTATAGAACTCCCTTTAGACAGGATCGGAGAAGAGGATCCCCACGCCACATAATTGTCAAAATGACCAATGTGGAAGCCAAGAAGAGAATCTTAAAGGCAACAAAAACAAAGGGCCAAGTGACATTCAGAGGCAAACCAATTACAATCACTCCAGACTTCCCAAACCAAGTCATGAGAGCCAGAAGGGCTTGGAGTAACATATTCCAAACTCTGAAAAAAACAACTTCCAGCCAAAAATTTTCTACCCCGCAAAACTTTCTATCAAATTAGATGGAGAAATGAGAAGCTTCCATGACAAACAGAAACTGAAGGAATTTATGTCTTCAAAACCAGCACTAGAGAAAATACTCAAAGAGATTAACTACAAAGAAGAAATAGGTAACACACACCAGAACCAGAGAAACAAGAGTTTCCATCCAACAGACAATTAAGATTGGTTATTTGTGGAGATTCATTATTTATGTTAGTCTTTTACCTATCTCTAAATGGTATTGTTTGCCTTTATTGTTAATTTTTAGGATTTCTAGTTGGAATATTAATATACCTTCAGATATAGCAATTGGAAATATTTTATCCCATTCTATTAGTAACTGTTAACTCTGTTTACATTGTCTTTGGATATACAATTTTTTTATTTTTTTATTTTTTAGGGAGTCTGTATACTCCTCTGTTGCCTGTGCCATTGAAATCATAACCAAGAAATCACCTGCCAATTTCAATGTTGTGAGGTTTTATGACCCAGATTTTCTCCTAAAAGTTTATAGTCTTAAGATTTATATTTAGGTCTTTTATCTATTTTGAGTTAATATTTGTGTATGGGATTAGGTAAGGGTCCAATTTTATTCTTTTCCATGTAATTATTATTTTTCAACAATATTTAGTTAAAAGATTATCATTTCCACCACCAAATGTTCGTGGAAACCTTGTCAAAAATAACTTGACAATATAGGGAAGAATTTAGCTCTAGGCTTTTATTTAACTCCAATGGTTTATATATCTACCTTTAGAATAGTACTACACTGTTTCAATTATTGTAGCTTTATATGATTTGAAATCAGAAAATATATATCTTCTAGCTTTGTTCTTTTTCAAGATCGTTTTGGGTACCTAGACTCCATATTCCATATAGATTTTTTTCTGAAAAATAAATACATAAATATATAAAATAAATAAATAAATAAATAAACATAACCATTAAAAAAATAGAAACAAAAAAGATTGAAACAGCAATAGTCTAAAATAAAAAAGCCTCAGACCAGACGGTTTCCCAAGTAAATTTTATAAAACCTTTATAGAAGAGCTAATGCTTATATTACTCAATTCCTTTCATGAAATAGAAAGAAATGGGACATTTTAAAACACATCTGAGGAAGCCAACATCATATTAATATCGAAAGAAAATAGAGACAGTTCAAGAAAGAAAAACCATAGGCCTATATAATTTATGAACTTGCATGCAAAACTGCTAAAACTAAACACTAGCAACATGCATTCAAAACTGTATCAAGAAAATCATACTCCATGACCAAGTAAGGTTCATCCTGGATATGCAAGTCTGATTGAACATACAAAATAAATCCATGTAATTCATTATGTAAACAGAACTAAAGAAAAAATCATATGGTTATTTGAATATATATCCATTATCACTACTTCTTTTCAATATAGTACTTGAAACTCTAGCCAGAGCAATAAGGCAAGAAATGGAAATGAAATGACACACTTTACTTAGAAGACCCAACAAACTCAACCAAAAGGATTATAGACCTGATCAATAAATTCAGCAAAGTGTCTGGATACAAAATCAGTCTAAAACAATGTAAGATTTTCTGTATACCAACCATAAATACACTAAAAAAGAAACCAAGAAAACACTTCCTCTCAGGATATTTCCCCAAAATTAAAATACTTAGGAATGAACTTAAGGCAGTAAAGACGTCTACAAGAGAAAATTATAATACACTGAATAAAAGAAATCGAGGAAGACCTTAGAAGATGGAAAGATCTTTCATGTTCACGGATAGGCATAGGCAGAATAAATATAATCAAAATAACCATAGTTCTAAAAGTGATCTACAGATTCAATGCAATACCCATTAAATTACCAAGGGCATACTTTATGGATATAGAAAAATCAGTTCTTAAATTTATTTAAAAGTACAAAATAGCCAAAATAGCCAAAGTAGTTATCAGCAACAAAAAACACACAGGAAGAATCACAATACCTGATTTAAAAATATACTACAATGCCCTAGTAATAAAAACAGCATGGTACTGGCATAAAAACATATACATAGAACAATGGAGCAGAATAGATGACTCAGAAACAAATCTGTACACTTACCACCAACTGATTTTTGACAGAGGTGCAAAAACATACACTGGAAAAACAATATCCTCTTCAACAATTGATGTTGGCAAAACTGGTTAACCATATAACAAAAATAGATATAAATTCCTCTTTCTTACTCTGCATAAGAATAAAATCACAATAAGTCAAAGACTTGGAAATTAGACAAGAGATATTGAAGTTCCTAGAAGAGGGCATAGGTTCAACACTGCAACACACAGGCACAGGTAAAATCTTTCTCAGCAAGACCCCAAAGGCACAAGAAACTAAAAGGCAGATCAATACATGGGATTGCATTAAACTGAAGATCTTCTGTACAGCAAAGAAAATTATCAAGAACCTCAACCAAGAGCCAACAGAATGGGAGGAGATTTTGGCTACCTGCTACTCTGATAGAGATCTAATAACAGAAGATACAGAGAACTCAAGAAACTCAGCACTAAGAAAACAAATAACCCTATCAAAAAATGGTCATGTGAACTAAATAGACATTTCTGAAAAGAAGAAATTCAAATAGCCAATGAATGCATAAAAAATGTTCAACATCATTAGCAATCAGAGAGATGCAAATAAAAACTACCCCCAAGATTTTATCTAACCCTAACTAGAATGGCAATTATTCAAAACACAAACAACAACAAATGCTGGTAAGGATGTGAAGTGGAAGTTCTAAAACATTGTTGATGGGACTGCAAAATAGTGCAACCCATTTAAAAAACAGTATAGAGGATCCTCAGAAGAATGGGAATAAACTTAACATATGATTCAGAAACACCACTTCTGGGTATCTATCCAAAAGAATGAAAACCAAACTACTAAACTAATGCATGTGTATCTATTTCCATAGCTGTACAATTCACCATTGCTATACTATGGAACAAGCCAAGATGTTCATCAATAGATGAATGGATTAGAATACTATAAGATATGTACACAATAAAATTTTACTCATTTACAAATATTACATCATTTACAGGGAAATGGATGGAACTGGAGGACATTAATCTAAGTGAGATTACACAGTCAAAAATATAAGAAATCAGATGCTCTCCCTAACATGCAAAAGCTAGGGAGAAAATGGGTCATAGGAGTAACTAAATAAAGAAGGATACACTATTGACGAGCAAATAAGGCACCCTAGCTGAGGGGATGGAAGGGGGGGGAGAACAAAATTCTCTAATATTCATGATACACATTAACAAACCTATCAATGATAATCATTAGCCAAACATGAGAAGGGGGGAGATGGAGGGAATGGGGCAGGAATTGGGTAAGGGATAATTGGATGATGTATGCATGTAGGCTTTCACCCTCTTGTATCTCGTTAAGGTGTATGACAAAAAGCCAGTGTTGTGGTGAATGCTTGTAACCCCAGCATTCAGGAGACAGAGACCAGAGGATCACGGTTCGCTGACAGCCTTAGCTACATAGTGAGGCCCTTCACAACTCAGTGCGAACCTGTATCAAAGACTAAAAAATAGGGCTTGGGGTGTAGCTCAGAGGTAGAATGCCCATAGGTTCTATTCTCAGTACAACAAAAAAGTATGACATAATGTATTGATAAAATATTATGAAGTATTTTATAAATATTATAGTATATATTCATATGAACAAAAGTAAAAAATATCCAAGTTTAAGGCAGAAAACAGTCATCAAAGATAACTTTACTACCCAGAGAAAATTATTGTCATTATTTTAGAATATTTGGTTTTAATCTTCTTTCCATACTTTTTTGCTACAGCATCGAATGCAGATCTTAAAAAAGCTCTTGATCAGGGGACCCACAAAGGCATAGATCCCCCTATGAAGTATGTCTAACATTCCTTTCTTCAAAAAATTATTTTAGGATTATTTTTTTTTAATTTTTTATTGGTGCATTATATTCATACAAAATATTGGGGTAAAAAACTTGTGTGTACAAACATGTACTCATCGCTGATTTAACCCCTACCCAATTCCCACCCCATTCCCTCCTTGTCCCTCCCTTCCTTGCTTGGCTTAGTGATTGACTTTGATATGTTTAAGTACATTTGTGTGTTTTAGAGATTTTCCTCTTTCCCCCCTCTTTCTCCTTCTTTAGGTTGTCTTGTTTGCTCCTCTATAGGATTTCCTCTTTCAAGAGTTCCTCCTATGACCCATTTCTCCCTAACTCTCACATATTAGAGAAAGCATCTGATTTCTTATTTTTTGTGACTGACTAATCTCACTTAGCATAATGTCCTCCAGTTCCATCTATTTCCCTGAAAATTATGTAATTGAGGTTTTTTCTGATGGCTGAGTAAAATTCCATTGTGTACATATCCCACAGTTTTGTAATCTGTTCATCTGTTGATGGACATCTTGGCTAGTTCCATAGTTTGGCTATGGTGAATTGTGCAGCTATGAACATAGATACACATGCATTAGTTTGGTATTTTGGTTTCTTTTCTTTTGGGTAGATACCCAACAGTGGTATTGCTGGATCTAATAGTAGATTTGTTCCCGTTCTTCTGAGGGTTATCTATACTGTTTTCCAAAGTGGTTGCACTAATTTGCAATCCCACCAACAATGTCTTAGAGTTCCCACTTCTCCACATCCTCGCCAGCATCTGTTGTTGTTTGTGTTTTGAATGATTGCCATTCTAGTTGAAGTTAGGTGGAATCTCAGGGTAGTTTTCATTTGCATCTCTCTGATTGCCAGTGATGTTGAGCATTTTTTCATGCTTTTATTGGCCATTTGAATTTCTTCTTTTGTGAAGTGTCTCTTTAGTTTATTTGCCCATTTTGTTATTGGATGCTTTGTTTTCTTAGTGTTGAGTTTCTTCAGTTCTCTGTATATTCTAGATATTGGTCCTGTATCAGTGGTGTAGCTGCCAAAAATCTTCTCCCATTCTGTTGGCTCTCGATTGAGGTTCTTGATAGTTTCCTTTGCTGAACAGAAGCTCTTCAGTTTCATGCAATCCCATGTATTGATTCTCCTTTTAATTTGTTGTGCCTTTGGGGTCTTGTTGAGGAAATGTTTGTCTGTACCTATGTGTTGTAGTTTTGGACCTATGCCCTCTTCAAGGAGCTTCAAGGTCTCTGGTGTAATTTCCACGTCTTTGATCCATCATGAGTTGACTTTTGTACAGGGTGAAAAAGTGGGATTAATATCCAATTTTCTGCATATGGTTAACCAGTTTTTGCCAACACCATTTGTTGACGAGGCTATCTTTTTTCAACTGTATGTTTTTGGCCCCTTTGTCAAAAATCAATTGGCTGAAAGTGTGTGGACTTGTTTCTGGGTCTTCTATTCTCCATTGGTCTATATATCTGTTCTTTTGCCAGTAACATGCTGTTTTTTTTTTATTACAATGGCTTTATAGTATAGTTTAAAGTCAGGTATTGTGATTCCTCCTGCGTGTTTTTTGTTGCTGAAAACTACCTTGGCTATTCTGGGCTTTTTGTTATTCCAGATAAATTTAAGGACTGATTTTTCTATGTCTGTGAGGAATGATCTTGGTAGTTTAATGGGCATTGCATTAAATCTGTAGATCACTTTTGGGAGGATGGCCATTTTAATGATATTTATTCTGCCAATCCATGAACATGGAAGGTCTTTCCATCTTCTAAGATATTCTTCGATTTCTTTCTTCAGTGTTTTATAATTTTCTTTGTAGAGATCTTTTACCTCCTTGGTCAAGTTTATTCCTAGGTATTTTATTTTCTTATGGGAGATCCTGAGTGGAAGTGTTTTCTGAATTTCTTTTTCAGGGATTTATGGTTGGTGTATAGGAAAGCTTCTGATTTTTTAAGATTGATATTGTATCCAGATACTTTGCTGAACTTGTTGATCAGTTCTATAAGCCTTTTGGTTGAGTTTTCTAAACATAGTTTTCTAAATATTGTAGCATGTCATCTGCAAATAGTGAAAGCTTAAGTTCTTCTTTTCCTATTTGTACTCCTTTGATTTCCTTTTCTTGCCTTATTGCTCTGGCTAGAGTCTCTAGTACTATATTGAAGAGAAGTGGTGATAGTGGACATCCTTGTCTCATTCCAGTTTTTAGGAGGAATTCTTGAAGTTTTTCCCCATTTAATATGATGTTGACAGTAGGCTTATTGTAGATTGCCTTAATAATGTTGAGATATGTTCTTTCTATTCCAGTTCTCTGCAGTGTTTTTATCATAAAGGGGTGTTGGATTTTATCAAATGCTTTTTCAGTGTCTATTGAAATGATCACGTGATTTTTGTCTTTGATTCTGTTTATATGATGAATTACATGGATTGATTTTCATATATTGAACCAGCCTTGCATCCCTGGGATGAACCCTACCTGGTCATGGTGAATGATTTTCTTGATGTGGTTTTGAATGCGTGTTGCTAATATTTTGTTTAATAGTTTTGCATCCAAGTTCATCAGAGATATAGGCCTGTAGTTTTCCTTCCTTGAACTGTCTTTATTTGGTTTGGGTATTAGTGTGATGTTGGCTTCATAGAAGGTATTTGGAAGAGTCCCGGTTTTTTCTATTTCCTGAAATAGTTTGAGTAGTATTGGGATTAGCTCTTCTATAAAGGTTTTATAGAATTAACTTGGGAAACCATCTGGTCCTGGGCTTTTCTTTGATGGTAAGCTCTTTATTTCTGTTTCAATCTCTTTGATTGTTATTATTTGGTTTAAGTGTTCTATATCTTCTTGACTCAGTTTAGGAAGGTTGTATTTATCTAGGAAGTTATCGATTTAATCCAGATTTTCAATTTGGTTAATGGTGTTCTTTAGTTCTGAGGCATCTTTACTGACCCTTTGTCTGGAAGATTGGTCTAGTATTGTGAGAGGTGTCTTGAAGTCTTCCAGTATTAATGTGTTGGGATTTATGTGTGACTTCATGTCACAAAGAGTTTGATTTATGAAAGTAGCTGCCCCAATGTTTGGGGCATATATGTTGATTATTGTTATTTTCTCTTGCTGGACTTTTCCTTTTACCAGTAAAATGTGACCTTATTTGTCTCTTCTAATAAGTTTGGGTTTGAAGTCTAACTTTTCTGATATCATAGTTGCTACTCCTGCTTGTCTTTGAGTAACATTAGCATGGATTACCTTGCTCCAGCCCTTTATCTTGAGTTTGTTCCTATCTTTACTTGTAAGGTGTGCTTCTTGTAAGCAGCAGATGGATGGATTCTGGCTTTTAATCCATTTTGCCACTTTATGTCTTTCTATTGGGGAGTTGAGCCTGTTTACATTCAGTGTGATTATAGAGAGATAATTTTTAATTCCCAACATGTTAAGATCTTATTTCTGTTTGAGATAATGTTTATTCTTCTTTGCTTAGTTGTCTGTTGGATGGGATTTTTTGTTTCTTTGGTTCTGGCGTGTATTACCCATTTCCTCTTTGCAGTTAATCTCGAGTATTTTCTCTAGCGCTGGTTTTGAAGACATAAATTCCTTCAGTTGCTGTTTGTCATGGGAGCTTCTTATTTCCCCATCTAATTTGATGGATAGTTTTGCTGGGTAGGACATTTTTGGCTGGAGTTTGTTGTCTTTAAGAGTTTGGAATATGTTACTCCATGCCCTTCTGGCTTTCATAACTTGGTTTGGGAATTCTGGAGTGATTCTAATTGGTTTGCCTCTGAATGTCACGTGGCCTTTTGTTTTTGTTGCCTTTAAGATTCTCTGCTTGGCTTCCACATTAGTCATTTTGACAATTATGTGGCGTGGGGATCCTCTTCTCTGATCCTGTCTAAAGGGAGTTCTATAATTTTCCTGGACCTGTGTATCGACCTCTTGCTCTATGTTTGGAAAATTTTCTGCTGTTACTTCCTTGAAGAGATTGTTGATCCCTTTGGTTTCACCTTCTTTTCCCTCCTCTATTCCAATTATTCTTAGGTTAGCTCTCTTGAAATGGGCCCATATTTCTTCAATGTCAGATTCCTGCTGTTGGGTTTTTTTTTTTTTCTAAATTAGAAACTATGTGTTCAATTTTGGAATGATCATCTTCAAGAAGCGAGATTCTATTCTCCATGTGGTCTAATCTGTTGTTTATAATTTGAATTGAGGCCTTTATATCAATGATTGCACCCTTTATCTCTATTTGACTCTCTCTGAATTCTTTTAGAAAGTCCTCTTTTATTTCTAAAGTTATTTTCCTGATTTCATCTTCTTGAGATCTTTGGATTTCTGTGTTATCAGATTCTGATGTTGTGGGGTTGTGGGCATTCACTGCTCCATTATTATTTCTCTTTCCCATGATTTTGGAAGTTTGTGCCTTCTCTCGGTTCTTCCCTGGGTCACTACGAGTTCACTTAAGATGCTCTGGATCTCGAGTCTGTGGTATCTCAGTCACCACTACTCCTTTACTAGGTTGTATCACAAAGTCTCTGACCCAGGGAGTCAATCGAGGCTGCCCAGACTGTGGGGGGTGCCAAATTGTGCATTCTCCAGCGGGGAGTTGTGACTATGGTGTGATATCTCTGTCACTACCACTCCCCCACTGGGTTGCCCTGCTAAAATCTCTGACCCAGGGAGACTATCTGCGCAAGTCTCTGGGAGTACAGTACTGGGATTTCTCCCCTAGGGGCCGCAATTTGACTCACGGTTGTTGAGTGCGCTGATGGAGCTGTAGTGAATTCAGTGGATTCTCTGCTGCTGCCTCTGGCAATATGGCACCACTGCCACGCCCTCCACCGTGATGCAGCGTATTTCTTCTCTGGTTTTGAGCTCCGCTCTGAGTCCCTGCCAGGTTTGTTGTGCCTGGCCCTTGGGAGATTTAGATGTTCCCTGCGCCAACAAAACTGCTGACTGCTGCCCAGCTGTTCAGCACCTGCTCACCTCGGCTCACTGTCCACCCCTCTCTGGAGCCTGGTGGCTGGTGAGTGTGTTGGTCTTCAGCTGTCCGGTGAACTCGCTGCTGCTGCTGGCAGTAAGGCGCTGCTGTCGTGTCCTCAGCCGTGAGGTTGGCATAGTTCTTCTCTGGTTTTGAGCTCCGCTGAGTCCCTGCGGGGTGTGCTGATCCCGTCCTTGGGAGCTTTAGATGCTCCTTGCCCTGAAAAAACTGTTGACTGCCACCCGGCTGTTCAGCAGTAGCTCACCTCGGCTCGCTGTCCACCCCTCCTCTCTGGCGCCTGGTGGCTGGTTGAGTGCATTCGTCTAGAGCCGTCCGGTGAACTCGCCGCTGCTGCTGGCAGTAAGGCACTCCTCCTGCATCCTAGGCCGCAAGGCCGGCGTACCTCCTCTCTGGATTTGAGCTCCATTCAGAGTTTCCCTTCTCTCTGGAGCCTGGTGCTGCTAGGGAATATGTAGGCCGCGCCGCTCTGTGCAGCAGCACCGGCCGCTCCGGCCCCTCTGGCCGCTTCGTGCCGCGGCTCCAGCTGCTCTGCACTGTGGCGGCCACGGCACTTCCGCCTGGTTTCTTTCTGATGTCTTGTTTTTTCAGCCCTCTTTTTCTCTGTCCCTTGTATTTACAGTTTTTATTTCTTTGCTGGTGGTGTTTTCTGGCTCTGAATGGCACTTGTTTTGTGGTATAGAGTTCGATTGTTAGTGGGACTTGTAAGTGCCGCTTTACTCTGTAGCCATCTTCCCGAAACTCTTTTAGGATTATTTGGATCAATACGTATAATTAAAATTTTATGTATAAGCATTATAACTAAAACAGGTGTGCGATGGCTTGTGAGAGAGTCAGTCAGCCAAGAATTTTTCCCAAGGACAAAGTCTGGGCCAAATGATTAAGTTCAAACTGACCTTAATTTGAGCCAACATATAAGATTAGGTTCAAGCTGACCTTGTGATATAAGACAAAGCTTACTTTCTATGATTCATTAAATGTCTGGCACCCTGCCCTGAGGTCTTTTTCTCTTTTGAACTTTCCTGCTTACGTGAACTTTTTTTTCTGTCCTACATAAAAAAGTATAAAAGATTGTTATAAGTTCTAAATAAACAGAGAAGCTTGAACCTGGTCTCATGTGACAGATCTTCTCTCATTCAACCTCAAATCTCCTCTCAACAACACACAAACCTCAACTCTTGCTAGGGCTGGACCCTGGCACTTTTTATGTAAAGATCAAATTGTATATTATAATTCATCATATATTTTTATTTAACACAAAATAATAATAACCACTGTTGATAACATTTCATTTAGAACAATTTTCTTACTAAGAAAATTTCAGGTCATTTGGAGATGTGACATAAATACACATTATATAGTGAATGGTGCAACAAAACATTTGTGACATAATCAATTTGATAATATTACTATACTGTATATGAGACTATATTATTTGTCTAAGAATATAAATTTATATTTTTAAATTTTTATTGGTGCATTGTAGTCATACATCTTAATGAATTGCAAGATGGTAAAGGCATATATGCACACATCCCTCAGCCCTTACCCAATTCCCACCCCATTTCATCCCCCTTTTTCTACTTTCCATATTTGGCTTATTGACTGACTTTGATATGTTTATGAATGTACATTAGGAAATTTTTCTCATCCTCCCTTCCATTTCCTTTAGTTAGGTCACCTTATTTGCTGATCTATGGTTTCTCTTTCTTTGTCTATAGTTTTGCCTATGACATATTTTCACTCTAGCTTCCACATATTAGGGAGAGCATATTATTTTTTACTTTTTTGTAATATTTAAGTTTTCAGTTTAGATTTTTAGGATCTAAAACCTGAAACTTTGTTATACCAAGGATTAATTCATGATAGGATAGAGTATTACATAGGAGGAGGGAAAAATCAGGTAGTATAGATTTAAAAAATTGACATTAATATGTATTTGGAACCAGGTGTGGTGGCACATATTTGTAATCTCAGTACTTGGAAGGCTCAGACAGGAGGATTGCAAGTTCAAAACTAGCCTCAGCTACTTAGTGAGGCCCTTTTAAACTCAGTGAGATGATGTTTCATAATAAAGAATAAAAAATAGAACTGGGAGTGTAGCTTGGAGGTAGAATCCTCCTGGTTTAAAAGAAATTATCCATACTAGTACAATTAAACATTTTTTTTCATTTTTATGTGGATAATATTGAAAATGACACACATTCAGACTGTGATTGGTGTCTTCTCCAATACCCCACTTTCAATTCACTCCCTCTCAACAATGAATATCCAGGTTAACCATGCTACACTCATATTTTTAAACATATTCAAATGTAGCTCCTCCATTAATTAACCATAGCCTTCTTCATCTCCTACTATTCCATTTCATCTTTGCCAATATTTGCCTTCCATTATCTGTAGTCCATCTGGTATTCCTAATACTTTCTAGTTTGGGTATATTACAGAAACCATATGTCCTTTCTCTTTCTGTGCTTGGATGATCTCACTTAACATAATGTTCTCCAGGTCTTTTTATCTTGCAAATGACATGATTTTTTTTTCCTGAGTAGAATTCCATTGTGTATATTTCCCAAAATTTTGCAATCCTTTATCTATTAATGGAGATCTAGGCTGGTTCCATATTTTGACTATTACAAATTGCGCTTCTATGAACCTGAATATGTATATGTTATTGGAGTTCTCTGATTTCAACACCTTGAGTATTTGGACAAATACTCAGGAGTGGTATAGCCAGATAACATGATGGATCCATTTCTAGTTTTCTAAAGAATCTCCACACTGATATCCATAGCAGCTGAACTAGTTTGCACTCCCACCAACAGTGTAAAAGAATTCCTCTTTCCCCACATCCTTGCCAGTATTTGATGTTATTTGATTTCTGTATGCTTGCCACTCTGATTGGGGTTAGATGGAATCTCAGCATATTTTTTATTTGCATCTCTGTGATGGCTAATGATGTAGAATATATTTTCAGGTATCTATTGGCCATTTGTATCTCTTCTTTTGTGAAGTGTCTATTCAGTTCACTTGCCTATGTCTTAATTGGTTTACTTGTTTTGCTAGTGTAGAGACTTTTGAGCTTTTTGTATATTCTGGATATTGGCCCTCAATCAGAATGTTGGCTGGTAAAGATCTTCTCCATTCTGTAGGTTTCCTTTTAGGTTCTCTTTTTTTTTCAGGGTTGGAAGAATGTGGTGGTTATTCAAGACTCAACATGGGACAATTGGTAGAGAAAATCATGGTATATGGAAACAGATTGGGATTTGAATCCTGACTCTATATAAACTGTGATTTCAGACAAGATATCCATTGTCTTTGATTGTATATTTCTACATTTGTAAAACTCAGACTAATTCAAATATACTGTATAATAATTATATGAAAATGGGGCATGGAGACACATATTTATAATCCCAGTACTGGGGAGGCTGAGACAGGAAGATTCAGGTTAGAGGCCAGTCTCAGCAATTTAGCAATACCTTGTTTAAAAATAAACAATAAGCCAGGCATGGTGGCTCCTCTTTAAGTTCTTGATGGTTTCCTTTGATGAGAAGAAACTTTTAAAAAAAATTTTTTTTTATCGGTGCATTATATTCATACATCTTATTGGGGTAAAAAACTTGTGTGTACAAACATATACTCATCGCTGATTTAACCCCTACCCAAATCCCACCCCATTCCTTCCCCGTCCCTCCCTCCCTTGCTTGGCTTAGTGATTGACTTCGATATGTTTAAGTACATTGTGGGCTTTAGAGATTTTCCTCTTCCCCCCTCTTTTAAGTTTGATGCCATCCCACTTATTAATTCTTGTAATTTTCTGTGCTTTGGAGATTTTGTTGAGAAAGTTACTGCCTGTGCCTATATGTTGGAGAGCTGAGCCTATGGCCTCCTTTAATAAATTCAGAATCTCTGGTCTAATTTCCAAGGCTTTGATCCATCTCGAGTTGATCCCTATGCATGGTGAGAGATAAAAATGTTCCATCTTTCTACAAATGAATAGCCAAGTCCCCAGCACCATTTGTTGAAAAGACTGTCTTTTCTCCAGCATATTAGTTTGCCTCCTTTGTCAAACATTAATTGAATATAGGTGTATGGGTTTGTTTCTGTATTCCCTAGTCTGTTCCACTGGTCTGTATGCCTGTTGCTGTGCCAAAACCATGCAGTTTCTACTAGTACTGCTCCATAGTAGTTGAAGACAGGGATTGAGATGCCTCCTACACGATTCTTATTGTTGAGGATGGTTTTGGCTATTCTGGGTCTTTTCTTTCTCCATAATATTCATGACTGCTTTTTCTAGGTCTATTAAGAATGTCCTTGGTATTTTGATTGGCATTGCATTAAATATGTAGATCACTTTTGGCAGAATGACCATTTTGATGATAATTATTCTGCCCTATCTGTTAACATGAGAGATCTTTCCATCTTCTAAAGTCTTCTTCAATTTCTTTCAGTAATGTTTTATAGTTTTCAGTGTACAGGTCTTTTATATCTTTGGTTAGGTTTATTCCTAGGTATTTCATTGGTTTTGAGTTTATAGTGAATGGAATTGTTTGCATTATTTCTTTCATTGTGGATTTATAGCTGGCATATAGAAAAGTAACTGAATTCTTTAGATTGATTTTGTATCCTGTACTTTGATTAATTGGTTAATCTGCTCCAGTAGTATTTTGGTTGAGTTCTTTGGGTCTTCTAGATAAAGGATCATGTCATCTACAAATAAGGAGAGTTTTAATATTTATATTCTTATTTGAATTCCTTTGATTTTCTTCTCTTGTATTATTGTTGTGGAAAGTGTCTTGAGAACTATGTGGAAAAGGTGTGATAATAGTCAGCATCCTTGTCTTGTTCCTGATTTTAAAATAAATTCTTGAAACTTTTAGGAAGATGGCAACTGAGAAAAGCAGTGTTTACTAGTCCTGCTAACACTCAATCTCTATTGCAACAGAATCACCACATTTCATAGGCAGAAAACACTATCGGTAGAGAAATAAAAACTGTAAATACAAGGGACAGAAAAAAAGAAGACTAGAAGAACAACTAGAGACAAGAAAAGAAACCAGCCTGCATTGTAGCAGCAGACATCTCACCGGTACCATCTCGCCTCACAGCACCAGGCTCCAGAGAGGAAAGGTAAACAAGGAGCTAAGGTGAGCAGCTTTGGATCATTCGGGTGTAATTCAGCAGTTCTTTCAGCACAAAGAACGTCTAAAACTCCCAGTGGTCAAGCTCTTCACACCCTCCAGGGACTCAGCATGGAGTTCAAAAGCAGAAAAGAAATACGCCAGATTCATGGCTGAGGGTGTGGCAGCAGCACCATATTGCCAGCAGCAGCAGCTAGTTCACAATGCTCACAACAGCTCCAGATCAGCTCGCAAAACAACCATAAGTGAAACTGCAACCCCTTAAGGAGAAATCCAAGCACTGCACTCCCAGAGACTTGCACAACTTTGATAATCTTCCAGGGTCTGAGATTTTTCGGTCGAACCCAGTGAAGTAGTAATGGTGGCAGAGATGCCATACCCTAGTTGCAGCTCCCCATGGGAAAATGCCTAGCCTGGCACCCCAACAGTCTCACACAGCTTCAATTAACTCCATGGGTCTGAGACTTTGCGATACAACCCAGTAAAGGAACAGTGGCAGCTGAGATTACCACAAACTTGAGATCTAGAACACCCTAAGTAAATCCATGTTGACCCGGGGAATAACCCAGAGAAAGCACAAACCTCTGAAATCATGAGAAAGAGGACAAACAAAGGGGCAATGAAAGCCCAAAACCCCAAAAACATCATAACTTGACAACACAGAAATTCAGAGATCTTCAGAGGATCAAATCAGGAGTATAACTGTAGAAATACTACAGGACCTTTGAAAAGAATTTTGAGAGAGTCTAAAAGAAATAAATGATACAATCTTGAAGTAAAGGCATCAATTCAAACTATAAAAAATCAATTAGACCACATGGAGAATAGAATCTTGCTCCTAGAAGATGATCACTCCAAAAAGGAAAGCATAGTTTATAATATAGAAAAAAAATCTGACAGCAGGAATTTGACATTGAAGAAATGTGGGCCAATTTTAAGAGAGCTAACCTAAGAACAATCAGAATAGAGGAGGTAAAAGAAGGTGAAACCAAAGGGATCAATAATATTTTTAAGGAAATAATAGCAGGGAATTTTCCGAACATAGAGCAAGAGGTTGATACACAGGTACAGGAAACTTATAGAACTCCTTTAGACAGGATCAGATAAGAAGTTTCCTATACCACATAATTGTCAAAATGACCAATGTGGATGCCAAGGAGAGAATCTAAAAGGCAACAAAAACAAAAGGCTGAGTGACATTCAGAGGCAAACCAATTAGAATCACACCAGATTTCCCAAACCAAGTCAAGAAATCCAGAAGAGTTGGAGTAACATATTCCAGACTCTGAAAGAAAACAACTTCTAACCAAAGAATTTCTACCAGCAAAACTATCTCTCAAATTAGATGGGGAAATAAGAAGTTTCCACGACAAACAGAAACTGAAGGAATTCATGTCATCAAAACCATCGCTAGAGAAAATACTCAAGGAGATTAACTACAAAGAAGAAATAGGTAATACACACCAGAACCAGGGAAACAAGATTTTCCATCCAGAAGGCAACTAAGCAAAGGAAAATAAAAAAGTATTTCAAACAGAAACAAAATATTAACATGTTAGGAATTAAAAATTATCTCTCTATAATAACACTGAATGTAAATGGCCTCAACTCCCCAATAAAAAGACATAAAAAGTGTCAAAATGGATTAAAAACCAGAATCCATCCATCTGCTGCTTACAAGAAACACTCCTTACAAGTAAAGATAGGAAAAAACTCAAGGTAAAGGGCTGGAGCAAGGTAATCCATCCTAACAGAACTTGAAAGCAAGCAGGAGTAGCAACTATAATATCAGAGATGTTAGACTTCAAACCCAAACTTATTTAAAGAGACAAATAAGGTCATATTTTACTGGTAAAAGGAATAATCGAGCAAGAGTAAATAACAATAATTAACATCAATGGCCCAAACATGGGTGCAGCTACTTTCATGAAACAAATTCTTTGTGACATGAAGTCACACATAAATCCTAATACAATAATACTGGGAGACTTCAACACACCTGTCACAACATTAGACCAATCTTCCAGACAAAAGGTCAGTAAAGATGCCTCAGAACTAAAGAACACCATTAATCAAATGGAACTGTTGGACATATATAGAATATATCACCCAAGTACAGCAGAGTTTACATTTTTCACAGCTGCTCATGGAACCTTCTCCAAAAAAGATCACATCCTGAGACACAAAATGAACAATAGAAAATTTAAAAAATGTTACATACTTCTCTGTGTCATTTCAGACCATAATGGAATTAAACAAGAAGTAAACTATAAAAAGACCCAGAAAAACAACATACACATGTGGAGACTGAACACCATGCTTCTGAATGAAGAATGGGTCATAGAAGACATAAGAGGTGAAATTACAAAATTTCTAGAAACAAATGAAAATAAAGATACAGCATATCAAAACCTCTGGGACACTTTGAAGGCAGTATTAAGAGGAAAATTTATAGCACTGAGTCTCACGTAAGAAAAACAGAAAATCTTCAAATAAATAACCCAACGACACAACTCAACGTCCCTGAAAAGTAGGAACAATTGAAGTCCAAAGCCAGTAGAAGACAGGAAATTATTAAAATTAGAGCAGAAATTAACAAAGTAGAGAATAAAAAACACAGAAAACCAACAACACTAAAAGATTGTTTCTTGAAAAAAATAACAAGATAGATAAACCACTAGCCAACCTAATTTAAAAAAGGAGAGAATTAACCCAAATTAAGAAGATATGAGATGAAAAGGGAGACATTACTACTGACAGTGTAGAAATCCAGAGGATTATTAGAAACTACTTTAAAAAACTATACTCCAACAAAATGGAAAATCTGAAGGTAATAGATAACTTTCTAGATAAATACAACCTTCCTAAACTGAGTCAAGAAGATATAGAACACTTAAACCAACCAATAACAATCAAAGAGATTGAAACTTCAGTAAAGAGCTTACCATCAAAGAAAAGCCCAGGACCAGATGGTTTCCCAAGTGAATTCTATAAAACCTTTATATACGTGCTAACCCCAATACTACTCAAACTATTTCGGGAAATAGAAAAAAACGGGACTCTTCCAACCACTTAAAAAATAAAGTTCACTATCTATATAGTAAAAAAAAGAAAAAAGAGAGAAATATTTTCTCTTTTTAAAGCTAATGTTAATTGATATTTAAAAATTTCACACTATTTTTGAATTACACAAAAAATAAAGTATAAAAAATGTACTGTCCAATAATCCTCATGAAACTTTGAATACCTGAGATGGTTTGTCCTTTTACATATAATAATTTGGATTGGTATATAATTCTTAATTCACAATAGTTTCTCTATAAATTCTGTTGAAATTATTTCAACTGTTGCATTGTGGATTATATTCTGATTCTAAAATGTTTGAGACTGTCATAAATTTTCTTGCATTATGGACAATTTTTCCATTAATATTTATACAGATTTTTCTTCATTATTCTAATTAACTGTTTTGTCAGAACATGTCTAAGCACAGGTCTCTTTACTTCTTTCTTAAAGCTTTTTTTCAAACTTTTCACTCATGGTTTTGATTTTTTTTCTGATATCTTTTTCAGTAATATATATGTTGGTTCTCTACTATATATACATATAATTCATCTTATGTTGTATCCATGTTTTCTTGTAACATTTTACTTGTATGGACTGACCAAAATTTTCTGTAATATTCAGACTTTGTATACAGACAGAAATATAGTAATGGTGAGAGGACTGAGAGAAAATGCCCTCTGGTTATTTCCAAATGAGGTATGTATATACTAGTTGGTCAGCCTTAAGTTTGGAATCGTGGCAAAGCCAGCTTATGGGTTTGACCGGTTCAGGGGCCAGCGAGACCAGAACTGGGTCCTCCCATGAGGCAAGGCCGCTGCGTGAGCCAGCGAGGTCTGGATCAGTCCACTGAGTAGCCAGGCCACTACTGGGACCATCAAGAGTGGGATTGGTACTTGTAACGCAGCATGCACAGAGAAATATCGCAGAAAATATAAATCAGACGCTTCTCTTAATCAGCAATAACTAGGAGGAAACGGGCAACAGGAAGAGGTTGAGCTATAGAAAGGGCCCTATAGTGAAGCAACTAATGTGACCAATCAGAGGGTATGTAATACTGGAGGACGGAGCCTCTTTAAAATGCAGGAGGTACATAAACAAATGTATCAAAGTAAATCACCAAAGAAGTGTGGGATGGAGGGAGGGGGAGGGAATGGGACGGGGGCTGGAGGAGGGCTAATTGGATGATGTGTGCTTGTATATCCTCTCAAGTCTTGTACTCCAATGTGATTGATATATGACTACAATGCACCAATTTAAAAAATAAATTAATTAAAAAAAAGTTTGGAATCGTGGAAGAGTTTTTGATAGTAGAATTAAGTGTGTTTTGATACCTAATTTCAAGTTAAATGTCCGTTTCTAGTGGGATTGCACAAAAGAATAATTTTTTTATATGTAGTGTATAGCAATACAAAATAAATAAGCTTATCTTCCTTACTACCTTTGGTTACATTTTGCAAATTCAGATAAATTCTCAGTTAATGTTGGTGGTATGTAGGTGAACTGGTTTGCTGAGAAAGAGACAGCAGGCAAGATGTCTTTAAGATGAGTGGATGGAAACTATCTAAGGCATATGATGTACTTAAACAAACATATCAAAGTCAATCTCCAAGCCAAGCATGAGAAAGAGGAATGGGAAGGGATTGGGGTGGGGCTTATGGAAGGGCCAATTGGGTGATGTGTGCATGTATATCTACACAAGTCTTTTATCCAATTAAGATGTATGACTACAATGCACCAGTAAAAAAAATAAAAAATAAAGATGAGTGGAGAGCTACAGATTGCTCTAGCTTGTAGCAAAACACCAGTTTTCATCATAGCTTTTTTTTTGTTGTTGTTGTTTTTTGGTACTGGGGTTCCTAGAAGCCCTTCTACCTCCAAGATACACTCCCAGACCTATTTTATACTTTAAAAAATTTTTTTTGAAACAGGGTCTCTTAAGCTAGTGCGTCTGGCTTCAAACCTGTGTGATTCTCCTGTCTCCGCCTCCCAAGCATTGGGATTACAAGAGTGCGCCACCACCATGGGCCTCGTCATAACTTTTATTCTTTTACTACTTTTATTCTTACACAGAACAATTAACATACACAGTGAAATATAAGTCAAGAAATAATCAGTTCAAAATGGGGATACATTTAATCTTTAATCTTTTGGTTACATTTCTAGGTAACTAAACAAGCATGAGAACTTTGCCTTTCACATGCTTCTCAAGCAGGCATTTACTCCTATGTGTCCTTGAGGAGATTCTGCTTGTAACTTAGCTTCGCACCTGTTTCTCAAGGAGATATTTGCTCCTTTCTGTCCTTGAGGAGGTTCTGCCTGTACTCACAGCCTTTTTCAGCTCTTTCTGACTTAACCCATGTGCAGGTCATACCAGGCCTCTAGGCAGAGTATCCTTATCTTCTTGGGGTCTTGCCTGGATGCAGTTGTCATCTACAGTTAATATTGCAACATATTATGATATAAAGCAAAAATTTTTGCAGGTCTGGAAATAGAACCCAGGGGCATTCGACCTCCTAGCTACACCCCCTGCCCTATTTTTTATTATTTATTTTGAAACCGGGTCTCACTGAGTTGCAGAGTGCCTCACTAAGTAGGTAAAGCTGTCCCCGAACCTGCAATCCTCCAGTCTCAGCCTCCCAAATGCTGGGATTACAAGCGTGCACCACCATGCCCGGGGAATAAAGTGATTTTCTTGGTCAAATTTATTCTCATAATTTATATATTATTTTTGACCCTTTCGAATTGTTATTTTGTTATACTCTATAAGGCAAATTATATAATGTAACTGTTCACAATTTTAGAGTATGTGAAAGTCTATTTACATAAATTTTGGAAACAACAAAGTTCTAATTTTTCTTTATGAATTTTTCTTTTATTTTCCTTTATGAATTTATATATTTTACTTTTTATATGTTGTAAAATAGTTAATATTTATTGATTATTATATACTGTGGATTTTATAAGCATACCAAGAGTATGCATAAATTTACTCCTCATTAAAGATCTTTATTAAAGAAAAATACTATCTTTGTACAGATTGGGAAAACAGAGTACAGAGATATGCATCTTGACTAATGCCACTCATCAAGGAAGTACTGTAGATTGGATTGAAACTTAGACCATCTGACTCCAGAGCCCCTGTACTAAATCACTATGCAATTATGGTTACAGTACTGATTCTTGTGTATGCATGTGTGAGTAAAGTGAATCTGAAGTGAATATCAAACTTTCAAAAATAATCTCCCTTTCATCCAGTTTAATTGACTAGATCCAGATTTTTCCAGTTACTAGTATGTTGCTCTCCAATCTATAATCTGTATTGCTGGGTTTCACTCCTGAGTCATTTCTGATTGTACTTTCACTGGTCACAAACATGGAGATAATGTTTTAATTTCTTACTGTAATATTTTGGGGTTGATTCTGTGATTGTTTCTATGTTTTCTAATTTATGGCTTTGTTTTGGGATGTTTGGGCTCTACCTCTTCCAGCCTCCCTGGACTTGGTCTTTGACTATGCCCCTTGCAGAGCTCACATGAAGTATCACCCTTTCCCTCCACACTTCTCTTAGATGCTTATACTAAATCTGAAAGATTTATTAGATTAAAACTTCCCAAATAGTGTTATATGCATGTATGAGCATACCTCTATCAATCTCTTTATCATGCACAGGAAGAAAGAGGTGAATGAAAGGGGAGTTCTGGGTAAGGAAACAGACCAAATAATATTATGTGCATTTGTTAATTTATAACAATGAATATCACTATAATGTATGAGAAGGGAGAAGAGTAGAGAGGGGAGTAATGGGGAAGGAAACAGAACAAAGAATTCTGTGTGAAAATATGAATGTATCACTATAAATATCACTATTATCTACAATTACAAGGCACCAATAAAATTATATAAGATTTTCCATAGAAACCAACTGCTTGAACAATAAAATAGAAACTATTTCAACTAATGGTATATAAAGCTGTTTACAATATGGTTTCTGTCTGTCTTTTTAGTGCTAAGATTCAGAAATATGTTTTCTCCCTGGAGGGTCAAATAAGAGCAACATCTAAGTTTCTCCAGGGTATACACTCAATACATGTTTGTTGAATTAAATTAAATAGTAAAGTGTATTGAGATTTGGCATGAGCTGGGCAAAGTTCTGGGAACAAAGTATTGCCTGGAGTCTAAGTAGAAAAGCGCAATAGTATAGCAGAAGCACCTTGAGTGCTGTGACATGGTGGCAGGGCATTAACAAGAGAAAACTTGCAGAGAAACTACCTCCTTTACATCTCTGCTTTGCTAAGGACGCTTTTCTCACATGTGTAAAGTATGTAGTTGAGAAGAAGACAAACTGTGGCATATGTTTTGAGAGATCTATTATTTGAATTCTGCCATGGCAACAAATAAATGGATATTTGCCTAATGTATGCACAATTTATTTTTGTACATATGAACTTGAAATATTACAGTGTGCTACTAGAGCTTCAGACAATAATTTTTATGAATCTGTAAAGTCTGAATCAAAGACTAATACATACTTTGTTATTCTGAGCAAATGAAATAACACAGTAATTCATTTTTATTATAGATGGATCATGCTGAGGAGAGAAACTCCTACATTACCAGAAACTGCTTTGTCCTCCACTAAGCCTGCTGAAGAAAGGGTCAGTCTGACACCTCACTATGGGAAGGCTAGAGGGTTGAAAAACATCCCCAGTAGGAAGAAATCTGCCAAGAACATTTACATTGTATTTTTGGCAGTAAAAATTGGTTGAACAAAATGGCTTTTGTCAGAGCTTTTGGGGAAAACAGCTGTTGTGGTAAATATGTATGATGATGACTTAAGAAGCTTCATGAAAACTTAACAGATGTTGAAAGCTTGTCTTTGGAGAATATATAAAGAAACATATTTGTCCATATTTTACTTTATTTCATTTATAAGTGAAACATATTGAAAATGGTGTACATTTAGATTGTGCTTTGTGCCCTCCCCCAATTTCCCTCCCCCCAATAAAGAGTGTCCAGGTTAACCATGTTTTATTTATACTATTACACATATCCGTATGTAGCTCCTCCATTGAAAAACTTCAGCTTTCTTCCTTTCCTATCCTTCCATTCTAGCTTTGCTGAGATTTCCCCTCCATCATCTGGAGTCCCTCTGGTATTACCACTGCTCCCTAGCTTGGGCATATTAGAGAAAACATATGTCCCTTCTCTTTCTGTGCTTGATTAATCTCACTTAATATAAGGTTCTCCAGTTCCTTCCATCTTCTTGGAAATGCTATTATTTTATTCTTCTTTGTGGCTGAATAGAACTTCATTGTGTGTATTTCCCATAATTTTGCAGTCCATTCATCTGTTGATGGAGATCTAGGTTGGGTCCATATTTTGGCTATTACGAACTGTGCTGCTATGAATATGGGTATGCATATGTTAATGTTGTTCTCTGATTTCAAGCCCTTTGGAAGGATACCCAGGAGTGGTATAGCTTGATCAAATGGTGGATCTATTCCCAGTTTTCTAAGAAATATCCACACTGATCTCCATAGTGGCTGAACTACTTTGCACTCCCACCAAAAGTGTAGAAGAGTTTCTCTTTCCCCACATCCTCTCCAGCAATTGTTTTTGTTTGATTTCTTTATGCTTGCCACTCTGATTGGGGTTAGATGAAATCTCAGTGTAGTTTTGATTTGCATCTCCCTGATGGCTAGTGATGTTGAAAATCTTTTCATGTATCTATTGGCCATTTGTATTTCTTCTTTTGTGAAGTGTCTATTCAGTTTAGTTGCCCATTTCTTGATTGGGTTGTTTAAAAAAAATCTTAATTGTGAGTGTGTGGTACTGGTGGTTAAAGTTAGGGCCTCACACATACTAGTTAAGTGCTCTATCACTGAGCTACATCATAGGCTTTTTTATTTTATTTTCAGACAGGGCCACAATCTCCCAAAATGTCCTAAAAATCTAAACCTTTCTCTAAATTGTGGCTTCCAAAAAAAAAAAAAATCAAAGGATCAGACAGCATTATCCCTAAGACCCCTTCTAAATATATATTTTAGTATTTATCATGACTATCTTATTATTATAGGCTAAATGGAATTGAGTTTTGGAAGAAGCTTACTACAATGAGTGAGAATTTTACTCTTAAAAAGCATTTTCCAGATTCTAATATTTATAGAGAACCTACTTTATGTGAAGATGATTTCAGACCACTTACATGCATTATCTCACTTTAAATCTTCCAAACAAATAAGAGACTTAAATTATTTTCTTCATTTTTTAAAATTTTAAATTGTTTATTTGTATTATATTTTTTTAATTGGTACGGTATAGTTTCCCATCATAATGTGGATCATATTGAAAATGACATACATTCACACAGTACTTGGTGCCCCGCCACTTCCCCTCCCCACCTCCCAACAATGAGTGTCCAGGTCGACCATGCTACATTCACACTTTTACACATATTCAAATGTAGCACCTTTATTAATCAATCACAACTTTCTTCCTCTCCTATCTTTTCTTTCTAGCTTTGCTGAAGTCCCTCTGGTATCCCTAATACTCCCTAGTTTGGGCATATTAGAGAAAGTATATTTCCCTGCTCTTTCTGTTCTTGGCTGATCTCACTTAACATAATGTTCTCCAGGTCTTTCCATCTTCTTGTGATTGACATAATTTTGTTATATTTTATTGCTGTGTAGAATTCTATTGTGTTAATTTTTCCATAATTTTGCAATCCATTCATCTGCTGATGAATACCTAGTTTGGTTCCATATTTTCACTATTATGAATTGTGCTGCTCAAAAACTCTAGACAAGCAAAACAAATAACCCAATCAAGATATGGGGAACTGAATTGAATAGACACTTCACAAAAGAAGAGATACAAATGGCCAATAGATACATGAAAAAAATGTTCAACATCATTAGCCATCAGGGAGATGCAAATCAAAACTACACTGAGATTCCATCCAACCCCAATCAGAGTAGCAAGCATAAAGAAGCCAAATAACAACAGGTTCTTGCGAAGATGTGGTGAAATATGAACTATTTTCTACTGTTAGTGGGAATGCAAACTAGTTCAGTCACTATGGGGATCAGTGTGAAGAAAACTAGCGATGGATCCACCATATGATCTGGCTATACCACTCTTGGATATCTTTCCAAAGGGGTTGAAAACAGACAACTACAATAATATATGCATATCCATGTTCATATATTTTCCTCATTTTAGAGGAGAATATAAGTAACTTTTCTACTTTACATGATCAGAAAGTTCAGGGCCATGAACTTATATTTGTCTCAAACTATTCTCTTAATTACTGTGCTGTAAAACCGTAATGTACTCTCCTCCCTCCATTTAACCATATAGGACAGACTCAGGCTGACAAGTGTACATATACTTACACATATACATTTTTTAAATTTTATTTTGGTGGTACTGGGGTTCCTGGAAGCACTTCTACCTCTGGGTTACACTACCAGACCTATTTTATACTTTATTTTTGGAAAAAGGGTCTCTTAAGCCAGCACAGCTGGCTTCGAACCTGCACAATCCTCCTGTCTCCACCTCCCAAGTGCATGGATTACAAGCGTGCACCACCACGACCAGCACATATATACATTTTTAGGAAAAGTGGAAGGCTAACTGTAAAACTGATGGGCTGTGACTATCTGTGAATAGGCGAACCTTAACCTATTTCCCAGGAGCTAAAATTTGCCTGAGAAAAGGTTTCTCAATCTTCAGAACAAGATAAAGATGGAAAAAATCAAATGGAAGATGAGAAAATTTAACCAGAGATGCAACAACAGCACTGCAGAAGGATTTATTAGGGATAAATAAAAAGAAGGTGGTAGCCTGAGAAAAAGGTCAAAGGGAAGTGAAAAATAAGGTGAAGGAAGGGAACCCAGCACAATTTCCTTCTGTTCTCTGCCTAAATGTGTTCTGTATACTCCATTACTTCTTGTACTTCCCAGCTCTGAGTTCTTCTTAATTTTACTCAAATATAAATAGGAATTTCAAATATTTGCAATTAATGATGAGATATAAATAGTATGTGAACCATAAATTTCTCTATGTCTCATCCACGTGACTGAAAAGAGAGAAAACATTTTTCCTACTTAACATTGCCCTGTGAATTTGGATGAGGATTTGGCCAATAATTGGTCAAAATAGGGGCACATCCTTGGCACAATTGACATATGATAGAGTACCTTACACACACACACACACACACACACACACACACACACTCACAAATTCCATCTTGAAAAAATATACCTGTAATTAACTTACTTGTTCTTCCAAAGTGAGAGAGAAGCCAAGCTATCTGCATAATATGGAAAAAAAGATGAAAGGGGTAGCTGAGATGTAATGCAGAGGGAAAGAAATAGCATGGTCCATTTAAAATATGCTTTGTGGCTAGGAATTAGTGCGGTTGAATTGTACTTTTTTGAAGTTTCTCCTCGGGTTAAAATCAATGACTTGTGTTTTATCAAGTGTTATGTTTTCCATCTGAGTATTGTGAGGGAAGGTCGTAGGAGCATGGTGGGTGGATTTTGGAGGCATAACAGATTAGAATAAAAAATGGACAAATATTGTTCTGTGGGAGAGTCTCTACCAAGAGTCTATTTCTCTGGCTGGTAGACTGCAGGCCAGTGTATGAAACTTAGCCATTAGTTCTTCACTTCATATTACTTCAGATTTTCTATGTACTATAGTATTTGGCAACTCTCTTAGTGAGACAAAATATTTTCTGAGGTCATTTATTTCAATTAGAAAGGCCAATAGGGCTGGGTTGTTAAAGATAATAGAGTAAAGGTAAAGTTTTCATAACAGAAAGAAAAACAGAATGTCTTAACAAATGCTCCTTAATACCAGAAAGAGGGCTAAAGGAGGCAATAATTTGTTTGTAAAAGGAATGGTACCTAAATAACTGAAGGAGATTGGAGGGTTAATAGGGAAATTCCTTAATGTACATGATGTACATTCACTAACATATCAAAGTCAGTCACTAGGCTGAACTTATGAGGGAGTGAGGGGGAGGAAATGGAGTAAGAATAGAGGAAAGGCTAAATGAGTAATGTGTGCATGTAAGTCTCTACCAGCTTGTCCCTCTTAATGATGCATAATTAAAATGCACTAATAAAAATAAAATAAATTACTCTCTTTGAGAACCTCTATATAAGGGCTATATGGAAAGTTTATATCTTTCCTACCTCCCCTGCCAAATAATGTTTATTTTTAAATGCTTCAATGTGTATCATTCACTCTGTGGATCAACTACTGCCAATTTAGAATGCTGAAATTCAGCATTCAGGATCTAATAACCCCATGATTTTCACTCGCAGATATATTAATTTTATTATGACTGCAAGCAAAATCTCAGACATTTGACTGCAGCAAAGAAAAAAATAAGTGTACAAATGTCATATATTGCAAAGCCAAATTTGAATTAACTGATTTAATTATTTTAAGAAGTTTTGAGTATTCTCTAGTATCACAACAAGTCAAGGATTGTATTGTATTGCAGAAAGGCCTCATTAGATAAAGGAGAAAATGTCAAATAATTGAGACTTTAAGCAATGTGATAATCTTTGGTACCAATAGGGTATCTCATACCATTTGCCTCTGAGGAGTGCTAAGGTTTCCCAGTTATTATAGCTGCATGCCAGATAGCTATCTTTTCTCTTTTGGACACCCAGCACTGGAATACTTTCCAAGTATCTAGAAAAAAAACATATGTTTGATCTTGTGGTCCTCTAAGTGACCTGAGAAACATATATGGAAAGTCACAACCTTATGTTTTATTCCAGGTAGAAAAGTGAATGTACAACAGTAAGCCTCTGGGTGCCATCTAGTTGAAGAAAAATATGGAAAATGATCTGATTTTTGTTTCTTCCTGTGGAGTCAGGGTAAAACCTTCAGCTTTTCTTTATTATGTTCCATTAGTGATGTGTACTGCTAGTATGGATCCAGGATCAGTTGAGAATCCTTGACATTGTGAACTAATCTCTTTTCAAGAAATCTTTGAGGCCAGGTAGATATGTCCCTAATACAATCTAGAGTTAAATCTAAGGATCACAGAAACCATATATAATGGTAAGGTGGGTGGGATTCAAACTTTCTAGTTTTTGCCTCGACTTAGAATTGAACTTGAGGCAAGATCAAGTCAATCTATGGTAATGCCTTTCTGGGTTCTGCACTGCTTTATTCATTGTTGCCTAGATACAAGAATTCAGAGACAGAAAAAACAACAACATACAATAGTCAATAATATTTTGCTAATGCCTGATGGCTTTAAAATCATTTTATTTTGAAATTATTTCTTGTTTTAGCATTTACCAAGAACACACACTATTCTAAGTTCAATAGATCTTCATATATTACATAATTAATCAGAATGCCAATCATGCATGGTATATCTGAAGATTCTCATTTTATGGGCAAATATACTGATATATTAGAAAATTTAAATAACTTGACTAATATCATGAGGCTTCTAAATTTTGTCACCTTTATTTCCATCAATTTTGCCTAATTCCAAAAATGTGTGCCCATTTCATCAATTGCTGTGTAAACTTCTGTGATGGGTGACTTGATTCAAAAGAGAACAGAGTGGTATAGCCTAACATATATGTATTATTTTGTCTCACTGTATTAACTTGATCGCCTAATTTGAACTGCTCTTTTATGGCATAACTTGTCTAGAGTAGTTGGTGTCATTATTACCTCCATCTATAGGCTTAGCTTTCATTTGAGAGCCTATAGGCAAATGATTTTTATCCCATTCTAATGCTGACAGATTGGTAGTAACTACTTGAAAGTGCCTATAACACTGAGAAGTTTTATGTAGTGGCATTCAGGAACAGGCACTGTGATCAATCGCTGATGAATTTAATGGACATGAGATTAAAAGGTACATTGCAATATATGCAAGTATATGTATTTGCTATTGCTAATTTAAGCAATCTTGGCTCCACTATTGTTGAGAACAGAAGTGTATGTGTACTCCAGTCCTGTAGGAGTCATGAGACATTGTGACAAACAGCCATTTAATGGGGAGATGAGTTAAGAGAAATAAATTGTTCTAGTTTGTTCTTTCTTTTGTAACAAAATACCTAAGACTGGACAATTTATAAAACACAGGAATTTATTTATTACAGTTCTGGAGGCTGAGAAATCTAAGATCAGTACACCAGCAAATCTGATGTTTGGTGAAGGCCAACTTTTTAATAATGGCACTCTCCAGCTGTATTCCATATAGGAGAAAAGATACAAACAGGTTCCATGAAGGCTCCTTGAAAAGGGCAATAAGCCTATTTATCCTCTAGTCACCTCCCAATGAGACTACCACTTAATATCCCAATATTGGAGAATAGGTTTCAAGATAGGAGTTTTGGGGAAACACCAACATTCAGCCAATATCCACAGATACCATATGAAAGTGCAGTAAATAAGGTAATAGAAAGTTTAACTAAACGTGGAGAGGTATAAGCAAAATTGAGAGACCCCACACCCATGGAGTAGAGTCTGAGAAATAGCCTTCTTTCTTGGTTCAGTCTTCATGACTCATGACTTTATGACTTACCTATAATGAGTGCAAAAACACTAAGGGAAAGAGGAGCATGGGGCAGATGCACCCCAGATGTGCGGCGGTGGCTAGGGGACGCCGGGCCTAGCAAGACCAAAAAGGAATCCAGAACTCCTGAGCTGCGAGAGCCACTGCAAAAAAAAAAAAAAAAAAAAAAAAAAAAAAGAAAAAGAAAAAAAAAATTCAAGCAATGCATCTGCTGCAGCCACACAGCCAGGCCTCCGGCACCAGCATGGGCGTCTGGCCCATTACACAAACGTGGCAAAATAACCAAAGAGGAAAAGTTTATGGGGATCCAGTGAGCTGAGCCATGGCCGCGCCAGGGCGCCCACCATCGGTAAGCTACCCAGGCCAGAGGAAGCTCGGGTTCCTTTCCACCGGGCGCTGCTCCAGCCACAGCCTCTGCCTCTGGCCGCAGCCTGATATCCAGCCCGAGCCCCCTAGCCCAGCCCCAGCCCTAGCCCCAGCCCAGCCCCAGCCCCAGCCCAGTCCCAGCCCAGCCCCAGCCCCAGCCCAAACCCGAACCCTTGTGGTCCCACTCAGGCGGCCCGAGGCCTGGCCAAAAGAGAGCATGGCCTGGCGAGCTTAGGACCCAAAAAAGACTCGGGGACTACAGCGGAAGAAACCCAGTAACTCGGACCTGCGAGAGTCACCGCATCATACACAAAAGGAGCACAACCGTGCTACAGGCGCTGCAGCTGGCCGCTGGCACCATATGGAGCTGCCGGCCCAAAAAAGTTTTTGAGACACTGCAATGTTGGCAGTCCTGAGAATTGTCCAAGAGTCTGAAAGTGGCCATAGAGCTCTATCTAACATCTTAAGCTTTGAGTTCACCCGAGGACCAGAGCAACACCATTGGTGCACCAGAGGAAGAACTAGCAGAGGCGATGGGAGATATTCAGGGACCCGGAACTGGACCTGCCATGCTCCTGGAGAATCAGGGGAATATGGAAGAGCTACTAGCCCTTCAGAGCCCCTGACTGAGCTGTCAGGTAACAGAGCGAGCTCAGATGAACCAAGGAAGCCAGCGGTTGCACAGTGAGTGCCACTAGACACGGTGATAACTGAGGGCGCCAGTGTGCAACCAGGGGAGAACCTTCAACTCCACTGACACTGCAAGGGAGCTTAAGGAGAGATACCTGCATAGGGCCACAAGGGGTCGCTCGGAGCAAATACGAGGCATTAGTAAAATAGTAGGACTGTTTCCTTTCCTATTTTTTTCTTCTTTTTTTTTGCTGATTATGTTTTTTTTTTTTTTTGGTTATTGGGGTTTTTTTTTGGTTTTCGGTTTTTTTTGGTGGGGTTTCTTCTTTTTTTTACTTTTATTTGGGTTTTTTGTTTGTTTGGATCTTTCACTTCGTATCACATGGTTGTCAGTTCATTTAATTGTAATTTATGTTTATCCTGTTTATACTCAACCATTTTTGTTCTCTCTTTGTGGTCCATTTTTGTATTGTAGATGTTGCTGTTTATATTTGATGTATAATAGTCTTTCTACCTCATTTTGTTACTTTATCCATTTGTGTGTGCTCCTTTCCCCAACTCCCTTTATAAAAGTCTACAATTTAGAATATCAACTATTTTCCTTCAAAATTTTCTCTTTGTCTACTAGCTGTATCTCTTCGTTTAACACACAAAGTTTCTCACATCTCCATACTTAAATATTCTAATAAATACAAGAGTCCTACTATCTAAATCTCTCCCATTCTCAACCTGAAGAAATACAAATGGCCAATAGATACATGAAAAGATGTTCTACATCATTATCCATCAGGGATATACAAATCATAACTACACTGAGATTCCATCTAAACCCAGTCAGAGTGGCAAGCATAAAGAAATCAAATAACAACAAATACTGGGGAGGATGTGGGGAAAGAGGAAGTCTTTTACATTGTTGGTGGGAGTGCAAACTAGTTCAGCCACAATGGAGATCTGTGTGGAGATTCCTTATCAAACTGGGAATAGATCCACCATATGATCCAGCTCTACCACTCTTGATATTTTTCCAAAGGGGTTAAAAAAAAGAAAGTATCACTTGACATATGCATACCTATGTTCCTAGCAGCACAATTCATAATAGCCAAAATATGGAACCAACCTAGGTCCCCATCAACAGATGAATGGATTGCAAAATTATGGGAAATACACACAATAGAATTCTATTCAGTTATAAAAAAAAGAACAAAATCATGTCATTTGGAAGAATGGAACGTCCTGGAGAGCATTATGTTAAGTGAGATCAGCCAAGCACAGAAAGAGAAGGGACATATGTTTCCTATAATACGCCCAAACTAGGGAGCATAGAGGATACCAGAGGGACTTCAGATAATGAAAGGGAAATCTCAGAAAAAATTTAATGGAAAGATAGGAAAGGAAGAAGGCTGAATTTGATTAATGAGGGTCTACATTCGAATATATGTAAAAGCATGGTTACTCTGGACAACATTGGTGGAAGTGGAAAAGGGAAAATGGGGGTGGGGGAGAGGGGACCAAGTAGAGTTTAAATGTATACCATTTATTTTCAATAAAAATATGTACATAATAAAAAACATACGTCCCTTTTATTTCTTAGTTTTTCCAAGCTTTTCATTTAACTAAGCTTAGGAGTGGAACCAATCTATGACCCAACTATATCACTCCTTAGAATTTTTCCAAAAGAATTAAAGTTAGACTATTATAGTGATGAATATATGCCCATATTTTCAATAGCACAATTCACTCTAGCTATGTTGTGGAAGTAACCTAGGCATTCATCAACAGGTGAATGGATAAAGAAAATGTGGTGTATATACACACAATTGACTTTTATTAAGTTATAAGGAAGAACAAAGTTATATCCTTTGTAATAAAATAGATAAAACTGAGTGTTATGGTGTGTTACACTTTTATGCATCCATTTTCTTAGAGATGAGTGAGCTTCAACTGAGAAATTCACATGTGGATGATGAAAGAGTATATTTCCACTCAAAACTTATTAAGAATATAGTGAATATATAAGCAATTAGAGATCTCACTCTGTTATTACAACAAAGAAGTTTTATGTAAATGTAAAAGTAATTTTATGAAAAAGCTTAAGGGAAGAATAAATAGATAAATTTCACACTGTAAGCTACAAGGATAGTAGAGCCCTAAGTAGTTCTACTAAGCAGAACTCCAAATCACTGGGCAATGATTCAAGTTTTACTTGGTGTCATCTTTAAGCTATGCTCAAGGCCATCCCATCCTTAGTTCTCAGAGTTTAGCAACTTGCCTATCAGAAAACACATTATGAGTCAAGGTCTCTTCACTGGGAAGCTTTCTAATAAGTAGTTTAGTATATTTATGTGTTAGATTAAAAAAAAAGAAAGTATCACTTGGCATCAGTCTGCCCTTTACAAAATAGCTGGTTGTACTTATGTAAGTCTCAATTTTTCTAGTCTGTAATTTATTTTTATAATGTGCTTTTATTAGCACATTATATTCTCACATCATAATGTAAATCATGTAGACCATGATATAAATGTACATAGAACTTGGTATCTCCCCAATTCTCCATTTTTCCCTTCCCAATACAGAGTACTGAGATTGACATTGGAATATTTACATATGTACAAACAATCAACAGTAGAATTTTCATTGGTGAACCTCAGTCTTGCTCCTCCCCTTCCCTTATACCTTCTCTCTGGCTCACTGAGGTTTCTCCTCTATTTTCTGGAGTTTCTCTAGTATCCCAATTATGCCATAGGTTGCAACATATGAGAGGAGATATATGACCCTTAACTTTTTGTGACTGGGTAATCACTCAACATAATGTTCTCCAGGTTATTCTACTTTTTGACAAGTGACATAATTTGTTCTCCTTTATTGTTGAGTAGAACTTCATTGTTTGCAAATTCCATAATTTTGTAATCCATTCATCTGTGTACCTAGGTTGGTTCCATAATTTGGATATTGTGAATTGTGCTGCTATGAGCATAGTTCAAATACACAGGCAGAACTTTCTTAACCAGACCTCCAAATATCAGGAAATTAAAACAAGAATTTATAAATGTGATGGCATCAAACTAAAGTTTCTGCACATCAATGGAAACCAACAGGAGTTTAAAGAGAAAGACTATTGGATGGAAGATCTTTGCCAGCTATATCTTTGATTGAGGACTGATATCTAGAATATGCAAAAAACTTAAAATACATTACACTAAAATATAAATAACTCAATAAATAAATGGGCAACTGAATTGCATAAATGCTTCAGAAGACATAAAAATGACCATTAGATAAAAAAGTTCAACATCATTAGCTATCAGGGAGATTCAAAGAAAAACTTTGCTGATATTTTTGTTAATGTATATCATGCACATTAGAAAAATTTTCTCTTTCTCCTTTCTATTCTTCTCACTTACATCACCTTATTTGCTCGTCTATAGTATCTTCCTCTTCATCTAGAGTTTTTTCTATGACCCATTTTCTCTCCAGCTTTCACATATTAGGGAGAGCATCCAAATTCTTATTTTTCTTTTGTGATTGACTAAACTCACAGCATAATGTTCTCCAGTTTCATCGATTTCCCTGTAATGATGTAATTAATTTTTTTGGCTGAGTAGAATATTATTGTGTACCTATCCCATAGTTTTGTAATCCATTCATCTGTTAATGAACATCTTGGCTGGTTCCATAGTTTGGCAATTATTAATTGTTCAGGCACAAATATGAGAAAGAGGGAGGGGGAATGAAATGGAATGGAAATTGGGTCAGGGTTAATTGGGTTACATGTACATGTATCATGTATACCACTAAGATGATAAACATTTTAAAAAATCTTTACTGAGATTCTAACACCAATCAGAATGTCAATCATCAGTAAATCAAATAACAATAATTGTTGGCAAGGATGTGGGGAAATAGGCATACTTCTACACTGTTGGAGAGATTGCATCCTAGGTCAATCTCTATGTAAACCAGTGTGGTAATTTATCTGAAATCTGGGCTAAAACCACCATATAATCTGGCTATACCACTCCTGGATATCTTTCCAAAGGGGCAAAAATGAGAGAACTACAGTAATATATGCAATTTATTTTGTAAAGTAGACATATGAGAATCCAAGAAAACTACAAATATAGGATGTGATAAGTTTCATTTAACAGAGGAAAATAAACAAAGTTCAGAAATGATGAATTACTTTCAGCAACAATTAGCATCAGCTTGGTTCAAACATCTGATAAATATTAGATTTAGACTGTAGGTCCAGGCATAGTTAACTTCCACATTGATGTTAATTTACCTAAAATTAACTCATCAGCTATCATCCAAGGATGTTTCTCTAGTTGGGTTCTGAAATGCCCCTTAAAGGCATACGTGTTTAAGTCTTGGTCCTCTTCTGCTATTGGGACGTGGTAGAACTGGAACAAGATTGTCTCCTCTTTTAGGATTCTTGTCCAGTAGATTTTGACAAAGTCTAAGGACTATCAAAGGATAAAGTTAGAAGACAGAGAAGCTCCCTCCCAAGTGAAGACATCCTGAAAAAAGTGACATCAAAGCTCTTTTTACTTTTGTACAATACATGGAAATAATTCTGATTCTTTGGACTTTCTGGAGCCTTAAGTTTTAGATAAATGGGAGTTTATAATGAAGCCTAACTAATTTGAACTTCTTAAATGCTTTAGTGATAAAGCAATAACACAACTTTCAGGCTGTGTATCAGCTAATCAATAGGGATGTTCAGGCAACACAAAGATTTTCTAACAGTTGTTAAAAATAACTAACCAGTGATTGTTAAAAAATCACGAGAAAGAGAAAAGTTTTCTCTTTTTCTGGGGATTTGTTATGAAAAAAAGATCTTGAGTAGGAATTTAAAGATTCAATCCTCAAATGATCTAATTATTTTTAGGAAGAAATCTGGGAGGAATATGGGGATATTGAAGGACTTAATCATGCTCATTTTTTTTCTTACAAATAAATGTAAAAGAATATCTAACCACTGACCTAACAGATTCTCTCTCAGGACTGTAAGAGTAGGGGAAAGATGCTTAAGAAATTAGGATAAGAACAAAGAAAATTAGAGAGTATAGTAGTAGAGTATGGAGCCTACTCCAGTACCAGTAGAAAATCAAGTTTCTAAACAGCTTTATCTTCTTTTTAGGAATGCTTGACAGGATTAGTGAATTGAAATCACCCATATCCTTTAAAAAAAACCACAAGCTTAGCCATTCATTTACCACCTATCATTTTTACCTGCTCCTGGTTAAAGCCATATTGGTAGCTATGGTAAAGGGTCTGTCATTGTTTTTATTGCAAAAAGTATTTATTCTTAATTTACTACTTCAACTAGTTCAAATCACATAAATCTCAAGGTTGACATCAAATCCCAGAGGACAGGAATTTTTTTTGAAATGTTGATGTTTTAAAATTAAAATAATTAAAATATGTTAAGACATTGTTAATTTACAGGTTAAGATATATGTTCTTCTGATTCAGAGTAGCTTTTAACCCCTTTATTTAAAGATATATATTTAAAAATAATAATATGGATTTTTGGGGGGGAGAAGAGCCAAAAGGCTTTGCAATAGCTAGCTGCAATTTGTCATGCCGTGTCTGAGAAAAAAGTCTTAAAAGGACAAGCATGGTGAGACACATGACACTTCCACTCAGGATATCCTACAAAAAATAAAATATTTAGGAATAAACCTAATAAAGGAGGTCAGAAAAAATCTACAAAGAAAACTGTAAAACTTTGATAAAAGAAATTGAAGAAGAAATTAGAAGATGAAAATATCTTCCATGTTCTTGGAGAGGCAGCATGAATATCATTAAAAGGGTCATTCTTTCAAAAGATATCTACAAATTCAATTCAATATCAATTAAATTACCAAGGTAATTCCCCACAAACATAGACAAGCCAATCCTTAAATTCATTTGGAACAACAACAACAAAAAAAAAACCAGAATAGACAAAGTATTTCTCATCAACAACAACCATGAAGGAGGCTTCATAATACATGACTTCAAATATACTACAAAGCCATAGTAATAAAAACAGCATGGTGCTGGCACAAAAACAGACACATAAACCAATGAAGGAGAATAGAGGTCTCAAAAACAAATTTGCACACTTATAGCCAATTTATTTTTGACAAAGAAGCCAAAAACATACACTGGAGAAAAAGATAGGCTCTTCAACAAATGGTGTTGACAAAACTGATTAATCATATGCAGAAAAAATAAATAAACCTCACTTTCTCACTCTGCACAAAAGTCAATTCAAGATGATCAAATACTTGGAAATTAGACAAGAGACATTGCAGCTCCTTGAAGAGGGCATAGATTCAACACTGCAACATATAGGCACAGATAAAAACTTTCTCAACAAAACTCCAAAGGCACAAGAAACTAAAAGGGAGATGAATACATGGAATTGCAATAAACTGAATAGCTTCTGTAAAACAAAAGAAACTATCAAGAATTTCAATAAAGAGCCAACAGAATGGGAGAAATTTTTTGCCAACTATTTTTGCAATAAACGACTAATATTTAGAACATTCGGGGAATTCAAGAAACTCAGCATGAAAATTCAGCACACAACAACAAATGTTGTTGAGGATTTGGAGAATTGGAAATTTTTAATATTTTGTTGGTGGGATTACAAATTATTGCTACCACTTTGAAAAACAGTATGGATGATCATCAGAATAATGAGAATGAAAAATAATACATGATCTAGCAATATCACTTCTGGGTATCTACACTAATGAATGGAAACCAAACCACCATAATAATGCATGCCATATCTATTTCCTTAGCCACACAATTCAGTATTGTCAAACTATGAAACCAGCCAAGATATCCATCAAGAGATGAATGAATTACAAAACTATGCAATATGTGTACAATAAAATTTTACTCAGCCATAAAGAAAAACAAAATTATGTCATTTATAAGGAAATGGATAGAACTGTAGAACATTATGCTAAATGAGATTAGTCAGTCACCAAAAATATAAATTAGATGATCTCCCTAATATGTGGAAGCTAGGTAGAAAATGGGTCATAGGAGAAACCTTAGATTAAGAAGGAACATCTACAGATGAGCAAATAAGGTGACCTAACTGAGAGGGATAGAAGAAAGGAAGAGAGAATCTTTAATGTACATGATGTACATTAAAAATACATATCAAAATCAGTAACTATGCAAAATATGAGAAAGAGGGATGGGGATAGGGTGGGAATTTGGGGAGGGCTATATGAGTGATGTGTGAACATATACCTCTATCATTTTGTACTCCATTAATATATATGACTACAATACACCAATAATTTTTAAATAATAATAAAAATAAAAATAAATATAAGTAAATGTTTTAATATTATAGTTTTGTTGAAATATTGGAAATAATTATTCTTTATAATTCTTCAAGAGGTTATAGGAAAGGTTCACCTCTTCCCAAATAAGTAATGTAATGCTCATATGCATGGAATAGATTCAGTTGACATTAGTGTGATTCAAGTGGCAAGAAAATGGATAGAACTAGAAAATATCATTGTAAGTTGCAAACTTTTTCAGTATTTCATATACTACCTGGAGTGGTCATTACTACCCTAAACCCAAGTTCTACACACTTGGGAGGCGGAGACAGCAGGATAGCACTGGCTTAAGAGACCCTGTTTCTAAATAAAAATAGGTCTGGTAGTGTAGCCCGGAGTTAGAAGGGCTTCCAGGAACCCCAATACCACCAAAAAAAAAAAAAAACTATATTAAATTCAGCTTGTGCCACATACATAATGACTTAAATTAGTTTGTAAAAATAGTTTTTGTTCTATATCTTGACTGAGATGATACTCTTTTTGTGCTAATATATTATGGACTTCCATATGCACTGTCTTATTTAATCTTCAGAAAAAAATCATATAATGTAGGGGATGCATTAATTTCCAGATGAAGAAAAATAACCCGTGGTTAGGTCTATTAAGAAGCTCAATATCTGCCAGGCACGGTGGCGCATGCTTGTAATTCTCGTGCTTGGAAGGCGGAGACAGGAGGATTGTGTAGGTTCGAAGCCATCTGCACTGGCATAAGAGACCCTGTTTCCAAATAAAAATATTAAAAAATAGGTATGGGAGTATAGCCTGGAGGTAGAAGGGCTTCCAGGAACCCCAGTACCACACACATAAAAATAAGCTCAATATCTTCAAATTGCCCCCTATCTATATTATGTGTAGGAATATGGACATGCATAGATGCTAACTAAATTAGAAATGTGTAGAAAAATATTGAAAAGTTTATCTTAATTTCAGTGTGTATATGTGTGATGGACAGAGTGTTGAAGGAAAAGTAGGTCCCTGATGTCAGAATTCGGTAACTAGAGGTGGAATTAGGTTTCTTTATTCACTAATGAAGGCTCAGAAAGCAATATTTTAGGTCTGAGCACCAATCACTGAACATATATGCTCTTTTATGTATCTGTTAATCTATTGTTGGGAGAGAATGGGGTGCATAAAACTTTGTTACCTAGAATAAACATGATGACAGAAACAGATCAAGCCATATGTATATTTTTTATCACTACTTTGTTTATATTTGAAAGACTGTGTTGGTTCAAGATTTTAACTGTCTAGAATGACTCTGCCTTTTTTTATGTCTGAGCAAGCCTCGTGTAGTCTTATGTTTTAAACTGCTGTTTGCTTACATCTGAGGGAAAAATTGTAAAGAGCCTTTATTCTTTTCATTTTGCTTCTAGCCAAAAATAGTTTTAAGGATAAAACAGGAAAGAGATCCTGCCTCATTCCCCCTTTTAATATTCTCAATGTATATAATGAGAAATTTTCAAATTTTGGGTTCAATTTCAGTTAGAACCATGACATATGGGGAGTCCATTTTAGCTATTGAGGTTTTTACTATCTGTTGGATTAATTTCCCATTACATGTTATGAGACAGCATATGAACAGGACAAAAAATTCTTATACCATTATTAAGGAGGTTAAGACTGAGGAAAATAAAATTTTCCAATTTCTGAATCATCTTTGGAGGGTTTGTCAACTCCAGAGATTTTTGCCAATATATTAACCAGGGTGTTCAGTCCTTTTAAGGCCTGAGTAATGGTTCTATGTGTGGTAGTATTATTTTGTATGAAAGTGTAGCATTGACTCCCCAGAATCACACAAATATATCCCTTTTTATACCTGTAACATAACTAAAGTCATGCTTTTTTTCTTTTTTTAATTGAAAACAAATGGTATACATTTAAACTGTACTTGGTGCCTTCTCTCCCCTACCCCCAGATTCCCTTCCCCTCTCCCAACAATGAATGTCCAGGGTAACCATGCTATATTCATACTTTTACACATATTTGGATGCAGCCCCTCATTAATCAAGTTCAGCCTTCTTCCTTTCCTATCCTTCCATTGAAAGTTTGCTGAGATTGCCCCTCCATTATCTGGAGACCCTCTGGTATCCCCAATGCTCCCTAGTTTGTGCATATTAGAGGAAAGACATGTCCCTTCTCTTTCTGTGCTTGGCTAGTCTCACTTAATATAATGCTCTCCAGGACTTTACATCTTCTTGCAAATGACATGATTTTGTTCTTTTTTATATCTGAATAGAATTCCATCGTGTGTCATCCTATTCTTCAAGGTCATCCGACTGGTGGGGCCTATTTGGTCAGCAGTTTCCTTAATTGCATCCCATGTATAATTGACAAATCTTTGCTGATTACATAAAAGTAATTAATCCAGTCTACATTTTTATTGATTTTGACCCACCAGAAAAGAGAATTAAAATTTTAGCTATTTTATTTCTTTCCTTGAACTCAGCTGGAACTTCCCTGATTATTCCTATAGCATTTATATACATGTGAGAATCAAGTAATCTTTCCAGGACGGAAATGATCTCATGCCAGACCCTATGAAAACTTGTTACCTTTGCATTGGTAAGTGATAGTAAATGGTACAACTAGGGCCAGGCGTTGTGGTGCACGCTTGTAATCCCAGTGCTTGGGAGGCTGGGACAGGAGGATCACACAGGTTCAAAGCCAGGCTCAGCTACTTAATGAGGCTCTAAGCAACTTAGTGAGAAACTTACTTTTCCATAATCCCAACTACTCTCTGTTTTTTCCAGGGCCACTTTCATATTTCTACTACCTTTCATTTAAGCCCTTAAGATTGTAATTTCTAAGCCTGTTTAATGTTTGTGCAGGTGAAACTCAGTGCAACAATCAAGATGGAGAAAGGTTATAACGGTATATTTAAAACTGACAAGTAGATTATTAAATGACCACTGGAATTACCAAATAGCCATTTATCACCAATTATGTGGCAGAATCTGATAAAAGTGCTCTGAACAGACTAGTAAACATAATAAACATAATCATTGTCCTTCTTAGAGTTTACAGTGTAGTGAAGAAAGTGAAAAAAATTTGAAAATTGCTCACATAAATACAAATTGTAATGCTGACTTATCATTATAAAAGAAGGTAAGGGATGAAAAATTAAGATTTAAAAAAAGTGCAAGAGCAAGAGTATGAGAGAGAATAGAGAGGGAAGAGAGATGTGAAGGAAAAGAGTGGAAAGAAAAGGAAAGGATAAGAGAGAGATAATACTAAAGTGGAGAGTTTTTCTTTAGTCCTCTCCTTCATACAGAATAGAAAAATCTAAATTTATAAGAATATTTAATAAACATAGGCCACCATAGTGATTTGCATTCACATACATATTTTTAATTTATTTTTTATTTTTATCTGGAACATTTAAAATGGCATATCTTCAGACTGTTCTTGGTGCCCTCTCCTCCCCACACTTTCCCTTCCCCCACTCCCAATAATGAGTGTCCAGGTTAACCATGCTATATTCATACTTTCACACATATTCAGATGTAGCTCTTTCATTATTGAACCTCAGACTTCTTCCTCTCCTATCCATCCATTCTAGCTTTGCTGAGGTTTCCCCTCCATTATCTGGAGTGCCTCTGGTTTTCCTATTATTCCCAAGTTTGGGTATATTAAAAAAAAAGAAAAAAGGTGCTGTCTCCAGCCTGAGCCCAAGCCTGAGCTCATACAGTGCGACCTGGGCACCCCAAGACCCCGCCATGAAAGAGGGTGGCCCAGTCCAGCTTACAACCCAAAACAGACTCGGGGACTACAGCAGAAGAAATCCAGTAACTTTGACCTGCAAGATTCACCACAAGACACATGCAAAAAAAAAGCACAAGTGTGCTGCAGAAGCAGAGGCCACTAGCACCATATCAAGCTGCCAGTCCAAAAAGGATTTTTGGACACTGCAATCTTGGCAGTCCGAGAACTGTCAGAGTCTGAAAGTGTCCATAGAGCTCTATCATCTTAAGCTTCGAGTTTACCCGAGCACCTGAGTGGCACCATTTGTGCACCAGAGGCACCCACAATGATGCTGAGGGACCTGTAGGGACCCGGACCCGGACCAGCCATGCCCCTGAAGAATCAGCGTGATATGGAAGAGCTGCCAGCCCTTCAGAGCCCCATTCTGGGCTTCCAGGTAACGGTGTGAGCTCAGATGAGCCAAGGGTGCCAGCGGTCACATAGTGAGTGCCACCAGACCCGGCGATAACTGAGGGCACCAGTGTGGACCCAGAAGGGCACATTCAACTCCATTGACACAGCAAGGAGCTTAGGCATGATACCTGCACAGGGCCACAAGGGGTCACTCCAAGCAAATATAAGACATTGGCATATACACCATATATTATTAATGTAGAAGGATTGTTTCTTTTTCCTTTTTTCTTCTTTTTTGATGATTTGTGGTTTATTTATTTATTTATTTATTTATTTTGGTTTGGTTTGGTTTTTGTTTTTTGGGGGGTTTTTTGGTTTTCTCTTTTTTGGAGTGATTTTTATTTATTTATTTTTTACTTCTATTTGGGTTTCTTGTTTGTTTGGATTTTCAATTCATATCACATGGTTGTTTGTTCATTTTATTTTATTTTATGTTTATCCTGTTTATTTTCTTAACCCTTTTTGTTCTTTCTTGGCAGTCCATTTTTGTTTTGTCGATGTTGTTGTTTATATTTGATGTATAATAGTCTTTCTAACTTATTTTTGTAACTTTATTCATTTGTGCTTGCTCCTTCCCCCCACAGGCTCTAGAAAAGTCTCCAATTTAGACTATCTACTATTTTCCCCCAAAACTTTCCCTTTGTCCTCTAACTGTATCTCTTTAACACACAAAGTTCCTCACATCTCCATACTTAAATATTCTAATAAATACAAGAGTCCTACTATCTAACCTTCTGCCATTCTCAACAAGATTCAACCTTATTATACTTAAATTCATCCACAACCTAATTATATCCTCTACCTTACCTGACTCCTGCAACCATTACCCTAGCTACTTCACAATCACCCAACCCTCACCACTCGAAAAAGTACTGCTTATCTGTTCACTCTTCTAAATTCCTACTACGAAGACTGGACTAAACATAATACCCACAAATGATGGGAAGACATCAGAAAAAGAGGCCTGAGAACTTTGAAAATATAAGAACCAGGAATAGTGGAGAAATGACAGAAGTCACTAATACTGTCCTACAATAAATGCAAGAAGTTGAGTTCTGAATCTTGATCTACAATATGATGAAAGGATTTAAAACAAGTCTATAGGAGATGAGAGGCATATTTAAAACACTAAGAAAGAATCAGAAAGAGGTCTGGAATGAAATGAAAGAGTCAAATGAAATGAAGACAGCAATAGAAAGAACTTCTGGGAGATTAGATGAAATGGAAAGTAGAATATCACTGTTAGAAAACATTTCATCCAAAACTGAAAACACAGTCAACATTATACAGAAGTCATTATGGCAACAAAACCTAAACATCCAACAAATTTGGAACAACTTGAAACATCCTAACATACGGATAAAAGGCACTGAATAAGAGAGAGAGAGATACAGACCAGGGGCATTTGTAATCTCATTAGAGAATTTTCCAAACACGGAAAGAGACTTGGATCTTCATGTCCAGGAGACATATAGAACACCATTAAGACAAGATCAAAAAAGGACCTCCTCACGCTACATAATAGTCAAAACAACCAACATAGAGGCTAAGGAAGGAATCTTAGAAGCAGTGAGAACAAAAGGATGGGTGACATATAGAGGCAAAACAATAAGAATCACCCCAGATCATACAACCCAGGTCACGAATGCTAGGAGAGACTGGTACAATGTTATTCAAACCCTGGAAGAATATAACTTTAAACCAAAACTACAATATCCAGCAAAACTACTATTCAAAATTGATTGAGAAACAATAGTGCTTCAAGAACAACAGAATCTCAAAAAATTCATGAATTCAAAGCCAACACTAGAGAAAATTCTTTTTTAAAAAAAGTAGTTTATTTAAAAGATAGAAATACAGAAGATAGTTACATCCCCATGCCAGAATTGCATGAGCGGAAGGTGGTCTGAGCCAATTCAACACCCCCTGAGAAAATTCTTAAAGAAATAAACCATAAAGAAGAAAAAAGAGGCATACTTCAGAATCAGAGAAGAGAGGAAGTTGATAAGAGGACCATTTAAGTAAAGAATAAAGACCAAACTACCAAATAGAAGACAGAACACAAAATGACAGAAAAGAAAAATTATATTTCAATAATATCTCTTAATGTCAAAGAACTTGACTCACCAATCAAAGGACATAGACTGGCAATTTGGATAAAAAACATAATTAAAATATATGCTGTCTGCAAGAAACTCACCTTACATCCGAAGACATTCACAGATTTAAAATTAAATGATGGAAAATATATACCATGCTATTGGAGAACAAAAAGAGCAGGGGTAGCAACCCTGATATCCAACAAAACAGACTTTAAAACACATCAGAAGAGACAAAACAGGGCACTTCCTTTTATTATAAGGAACAATACACTAAGAATATATAATGATAGTAAATGTTTATGCCCCAAATGTGGGTGCAACCACGTTTGTAAAACAAATCCTTCTGGACATCAGATCTCAGCAGCCCATGGGACCTTCTCCAAAATAGGTCACATTCTGGGACACAAATAAATCACCAGCAAATTCAAAAGATGTAATATAATTCTTTTCATTTTTTTAGACCTTAATGGATTGAAAGTAGAAATCAACAACAAGAAACACAAAATAAAGTATTCAAAAACATGGAGATTGAATGATACACTATTGAATGATGAATGGGTAAGAGATGAAATTAGGGAAGAAATAAAGAAATTTATGGAAACAAATGAAAACAGAGACACAACTTACCAAAATCTATGAAACACTATGTAGGCAATATTAAGAGGAAAGTTTATTGTACTGAGTGCCCACATAAGAAGGACGGAGAATCACCAAGTAATGAACCTAATGACACAAATCAAGTACCTAGAAACACTGCATCAGTCTAATCCCAAAGCCAGCAGAAGGCAGAAAATTATTAAAAATTAGAGCAGAAATAAATGAAATAGAGAACAAAAAACAATTCAAAGAATCAACAAAACCAAAAGCTGGTTCTTTGAAAAGATTAATAGAATTGATAAACCCCTGGCCAATGTAAGCAAAAGAAAAAGAGAACCAACTCAAATTATTAAAATTAGAAATGAAAAAGGAGACATCACCACAGATAGTGCAGAAATTCAAAAGATTATCGGAAACTACTTTAAAAATTTATACTTCAATAGACTAGAAAACATGGAAGAAATTGATATATATCTAAGCACAGTTAACCTACATAAACTGAACCAAGAGGACATAGAAAGCCTAAACCAAACAATAGCAAACAAGGAAATAGAAATGGCAATAAAAATTATTCTATAAAAGCAAAACCTAGGCCCAGATGGGTTTTCAGCTGAATTCTACAAAACCTTCAGTGAACAAATAATACCAATATTTCATAACTTGTTCCAGGAAATTGAAAGAGACGGAACTCTCCCAAATTTCTTCTACAAGGCCAATATCACAGTAATCCCCAAACCAAATAAAGATACCTCAAGAAAGAAAAACTACATAACAATATCCTTAATTAACATACAAGCAAAAATTCTAAACAAAATCCTAGCCATACACATTCAGAACCATATCAAGAGAATAATACACCACAACCAAGTTGGTTTCATCCCAGAAAAACAAGGATGGTTCAACATATGCAAATCAATACATGTTATTCATCACATAATTAGAATCAAGAACAAAAACAATATCACCATAACAATAGATGCTGAAAAAGCATTTGACAAAATCCAACACCCATTTATTTTATTTTATTTTATTTTATTTTATTTTATATTTTATTTTTTCACTATGAGGTTGCTCCCTTTACTGGACACATTTTGCAAAAGAGAAAACAAAAGCACAGAGAGGTTGGATAAATTGTCCAAAGTTACACAGTTAATAACTGCAGAACTAGGGAAGACCATGTGGGTGGTTACATCTTGAATTTTTCTTCTTCATGGGTATGATGAACCATTTTCCTTAGAGTTTTTTTCTGCCTTTAAAAATAATAACTTTAAAATAACTATAGAAGCTTTTGTACAAAATAAATGTGAATCTCAGCAGAAAATTGGAATAGAAGGAACGTACTTCAACATCTTTAAGGCAATATACTGTAAACCCAAAACCAATATTATATTGAATGGGGGAAAACTGCAAGAATTTCCTCTAAAATCAGGAACAAGACAAGGATGCCTACTTGCATGCTCCTTTTCAATATAATCCTTGACACTCTTGCTGCAGCAATAAGACAAGAGAAGGAAATAAAAGAAATTCACATAGGAAGAGAGGAATTAAAACTATCCTTCTTTGCAGATGACATGATCCTTTATCTGAAGGACTCAAATAACTCAACCAAAAGATTTCTGGAGCTGATTGACAAATTCAGCAAATTTGCAGGATACAAAATCAACCTAAATAAATCAGTGGCTTTTCTTATGCCAACTGTGAATCCACAATGAAAGAAATAAAGAAAACAATTCCATTCACTATAACCTCAAAACCAATAAAATACCTAGGCACAAACCTAACCAAATATGTAAAAGACCTCTACAGAAAAAACCATAAAACATTAAAGAAAGAAATTGAAGAAGTCCTTGGAAGATGGAAAGATGTCCTGTTATCAGTGATAGGCAGAGTAAACATAATCAAAATGACCATTCTGCCAAAACTGATCTATAGATTCAATGCAATTTCCATTAAAATAACAGCGACATTTTTCACAGACCTAGAAAAATCAAACATGAACTTAATATGGAGAAAGAAAAGACCCAGAATAGCCAAAGCAATTATCAGCAATAAGAATCAAGCAGGAGTCATCACAATTCTAGACTTAAATTTATATTATAGAGCAGTAGTAGTAAAAACAGCATGGTACTGGCACAATAACAGGTATACTGACCAGTGGAACACAATAAAAGATACAGAAACAAATCCACACACCTATAGTCAATTAATCTTTGAAAAGGGGGCCAAACTCATATGCTAGAGAAAAGACAGCCTTTTCAACAAATAGTCCTGGGGGTACTGGCTATCCATTTGTAGAAATATGGAACCAAATCCTCACCTCTCACCATGCACATGAATCAACTTGAGATTGATCAAATTTGACTAGAGTCTGTGAAGTTATTAGAGGAGAGAATAGGCTCAACCCTACAACATATTGGCACAGGCAGTAACTTTCTCAACAAACCATCCAAAGCTCAGGAAATTAAATCAAGAATTAACAAGTGGGATGGCATCCAACTAAAAAGTTTCTTATCATCAAAGGAAACCATCAGTAACCTAAAGAGGAAGCCTAAAAATTGGGAGACGATCTTTACCAGCAATCACTCTGATAGGGGGCTAATATTCAGAATATACAAAGACCTCAAAAGTCTCTACACTAGCAAAACAAACAACCCAATCAAGAAATGGGTAACTAAACTGAAAAGACACTTTACAAAAGAAGAGATACAGATGACCAATAGATATATGAAAAGATGTTCTACATCATTAGCCATCAGGGATATGCAAATCAAAACTACACTGAGATTCTATCTAACCCCAGTCAGAGTGGCAAGCATAAAGAAATCAAATACCAACAAATGCTGTTGAGGATGCGGGGAAAGAGGAAGTCTTTTACACTGTTGGTGGGAGTGCAAACTAGTTCAGCCACAATGGAGATCTGTGTGGAGATTCCTTAGCAAACTGGGAAGAGATCCACCATATGATCCAGCTCTACCACTCTTGGGATTTTTCCAAAAGGGTTAAAACCAGAGAACTACAGCAACATATGCATACTTATGTTCATAACAGCATAATTTGTAATAGCCAAAATATGGAACCAACCCAGGTCACTATCAACAGATAAATGGATTGCAAAATTATGGGAAATACACACAATAGAATTCTATTCAGCTATAAAAAAAGAACAAAATCATGTCATTTGGAAGAAGATGGAAAGTCCTGGAGAGCATTATGTTAAGTGAGATCAGCCAAGCACAGAAAGAGAAGGGACATATGTTTCCTATAATATGCCCAAACTAGGGATCATAGGAGATACAAGAGGGACTTTAGATAATGGAAGGGAAATCTCAGCAAAAGTGAATGGAAAGATAGGAGAGGAAGAAGGCTGATTTCTTCCATGTTTCTCAGTTTATTTTAAAATAATCTTGATGATTCTCCAGATTTTTCCACTGTTTGTGATGATGTTTTTTGTTCATTTTTTATTTTAATAATTTGCATTCATTTTCTCTTTCTTTTGGTTTGGTTAGGTTGCCTAGGGGATTTGTCAATATTTTTAAAGAACCATATTTTTATTTTGTTGATCATTTGTTTTTTATTCTCTATTTCATTTATTTTTGCAACAATTTTATTTATCTCCTTCCTTCTTGCTGGCTTTGAGATTAAACTGTTTCTGTTTTTCTAGATCCATCGATTTTGATGTATTGTATCTCTATTTTTGTTTAATTCAATTTTTTATTTTTCCCTATTCTCTTCTAGTACAGTCATCATTAGGAAGACTGTATCTTTCATTCTCCATGTACTTATGTAATTTATTTCATTTTCTTATTTTTTTACTTCTACTTTCATTTTGTTGTGATCTGACAAGATGCAGGAAATTATATTACATATTTGAAATTTATTTGTGCTTGCCTTGTGGCCCAGACTGTGTTCTATTTTGGAGAATGTTCCAGGAGAAGTGGAGAGGAAAGTATATTCAGGTGTTGCTAGATGATATATTCTGTATAGTTTTATTAGATTAATTTGGCTTATAGTGTTCTTTAGATCTGAAGAGTCTTTACTCATATTTTTCTGGAAGATTGAGTGGTGTAAGTTATGTGTTGAAGTCTTTCAATATTTAGATATATTTGAGACCTGGTGTCCCAACTAGTTTGTTTTACAAATGTGGCTACACCTACATTTTGGGAGTAAATGTTTACTAAATATATATATTCATTTAGTGGCACTGGGAATGGAACACAGGGACATTCTACTTTTGAGCTATACTACAGGCCTATTTTTATTCTGTATTTTGAAACAGGGCACATTGAGTTGCAAAGTGCCTCACTAAGTATCTGAGGCAATTGGCTAACCAAGATCTTCCTATCTCAGCATGGGATTACAAGCATGTGCCACCATGCCTGGCTTTTTTTTTTTTATTAATATGAAGTTTCCTGTTCTTCTGATGTGTTTTAACTTAGTCTGTTTTGTTAAATATGAGCATTGTTATCCTTGGTTATATTTTTTCTCCGTGTGTGTGTGTGTGTGTGTGTGTGTGTGTGTGTGTGTGTTAATCCACATTGCCGGTTTATGTCATTTAATTGGGGAGTTAAGACTTTTGATATTCAGTGTTATTATTGAAATGCGATTTTTGTTTTCTGTTAATTTGTATTTTCTTTTCTTTTAGTGTAGTGTTATTTCTCCTTTGATTAGTTTCCCATCTGGGAGAGTTCACCTTTTCTCTGATTCTGGAATTTGCTTATTTTTTCTTCTTTATGATTTATATCCTTAAGTATTTTTTTCTATTGCTTGCTTGGTAGTCATGAATTCTTCAAGTTTCTGTTTGTCTTGGAATGTTTTTTATTTCTCCCTCAATTTTCATTGATATATTTACTGCATTTATTAGTCTTGTTTGGAAGTTGTTTTCTTGCATGGTGTGCAGTACTTTATCCCTGTTTTTCCTGGCATTTATGACATGTTTTAGATGTCTGGAGTGATTCTTATCATTTTGCCCCTTAATGTCATCTGTTCTTTTGTTCTTACTGCTTCTTAAGATTTTTTATTTGGCCTCTACATTAGTCACTTAGATTATTACTTCACATGGGAAGGTCCTTATAGATTTTGAATAAATGGTGTTGTGTATGTCTCCTGTAGGTGGATATTGAGGTCTTTTTATATGTTTAAATTTTTTTTGAAATTATTTCTCTAAGGAGGATGTCCATCAACTGATAAATAAATTACAAAATTATGGGAAATACAAACAATGATATTTTACTCAGCAATAAAGAAGAACCAAATTAGGCCATTTACATGAAAGTGAAAGGACCTGAAGAATATTATGTTAAATGAGATAGTCAATCACAGACAGTGAACGGTCAGATGTTTTCTCTAACATGAGTGAGCTAGGGAGTATTTGGGATACAAGAGACAGTCCAGATAATAGAGGGAAAACCTCAGTTAAGCCAAGGAGGAGGTCTAAGGGAAGGGAGGAGAAACATTTAGGTTAATTAATTGAAATATTACAATTGACTTTATATATACCAACAACAATCTCACTACTGTGTATTGGAAGAAATTTGGAGGAGGTCCACCAAAAATGCACTGTGTGCATGTATGCCATTGTTAACATAATTTACATTATATTGTGATAATATTATGCATCAATAAAAGCACATTAAAAAACTCTTAGAGGATAAGATTCATTTTTCCTTACTAAGTAAAGAACCTCATGCATTATATTTTCTCTGTATATATTAATGACATTTCAATTCTATTAATATTTAAATACATTCTGAGCATTTTTGCCCATGAGAATAATAAAATGTTTCTAGAATTATTAAGAAAAATAAATATCTATTCAAATACATTAGATATTAATCTTTATAAAAGTTGGGGAATGGAACATTTAGTCTTTTATTTCCTGTAATTTAATTAATAGAGGCAATTTTTATGGCTTCTTTTCACTGATTTATTCAAGTCTCCATCTTAATTAAATACCAGTTGTGAGGTAATGACTTCTTTGTTGCTTTCTGAATATAACTCCTTTTTTCCTATTAAATTATTATATTTAATGTTTTATACTGCTGTTTCTATCAGAATAAAGCCATGTCTTTATAGTAAGGTCTTTCTTGCAACAGGAAGTCATTCCTGATGTTCAATCTTGGAACAGTGGAATGATTACTTAACAAAACAAAACAAAACAAAACAAAAAAACCCCAGAAACTAAAGGGGGGAGAGTCGAGGGTCCTAAGTGTGTAATATATTAAAATTTTCTCTTCTTCCAATTGATTCAAATGTCATTGAGTATTCCCAGAGCATGTGTGGTGAGATTGTACACTCCATATGAATGAAATCTGAAAGATAGGAAATAAACCCATGACAGATGTTTTTGAACTTATGCAATATTTTTGTGACTCAAGTACATATATTGCAAAACAATGGGTATAATTTGTGAGAAAGCCCTCAAATTCTTGAAACCAGCTAAGCAGAATAGAATTCAAGAAATACCATCAGCCACACATATTTGTCTCTGTTTACTATTCTAATTATAGTCCTTGAACTTAAGTGAGGTAAAAACAGTATCAACCAGGGTAAGTGGCTAAGCATTTGACAAAGTTATAAACAGGAGTAGGAACACAGAAATTGATGTGTAATTGATGTAATATTGATGTGCAAAATGCCACTATTCTCTCATATACAAAATATAGCATCTCCATAGTCCATAATGTGTTTCTGCTAAACTTTTTAAATTTATATTGTTACTGAGAAAATGGCATGGTTTTCTTGAAAATGTCATTCAAAAACCTAATGTTTTGGTTACAAAAGGAAGAAAATAAAACAGCTTCAGAAGGATGACATATGACATTCTTCAGAAATGGTGAGATTGCTAATATTTTTTACTCTGAATGGCAGATTTTTATCTCAAATAGGATAAAATAGTCATAAGATTGTTAACTGACTTGAAAAATTAATCATTGATCAGAAATTAAGGAAGAGATATGACATTCCTATATCATGCTCTTTTCTGTATTAGATGTTACAGAATTTGTAACAAAATACAATAATAATTATATTTATAAAGCTTTCAATACTGTTGGAAAAAATAATATAGAACCTGGTGATTATTTTACCAATTGTGAGAAGTATAAAATATGTTGCTAAATTAGTTAAAGAAAAGTAGCCATAATATCACTGTAGGCTGTGGCTACTAGAGGAATCTTGGAAAGATTCTTACCTGGTTTAGGAAATCATAGCCAGTGCGTGGAGAATTGTAGTATGCTTTCATTTGATATAGGCTGAATTAACAATTTTAATTTTGTTTACAATACATATTTAATTAAATATTTTAAATACTAGAAGGAAAGATGGTGAATAGAGAATATGGGATGATATTATTTGAGATAGAAAAAACAGTTTTATAAGGGGACTAACCTGCAATTTTTGTTTTTTATCTAATGCAAATTGGAAGAATAACCTTCAAAAATGTATAGGCTCATGTTTTCATACTTTCCACATTGTGTTCATTACTATAGAAACACTAGACAGATTTAGAACTGCAGTTTAGAATGACAGTTACATAGCACTTGTCACATGTCAGAAACTGTTCTAATTACGTTAGAGCTACTAATTTATTACATCCTAATTCCTCAAGATTTTATAAGTAAATGAGGCACAACAAGATAAAGTAATTTGCCTAACTTCACAAAATGAATAAGCAGCAGAACCAAGAATTTTTGCGTGTATGATACTAGGGATTGAATTTATGGGCTTTCTACCTTAGAGTTAACCCTCATCATTATTTATTTATTTTTATTTACATTTTTGGTGGTACTGGGGGTGGAACCCAGGAGCTTTTCTACCTCCGGGCTATACTCCCAGATCTATTTTTATACTTTATTAGGAAACAGGGTCTTACTAAGTTGCTGAGAACCTCACTAAGAAGCTGAGGCTGGCTTTAAACCTATATGATCCTCCTGTCTCAGCCTGCCAAACGCTAAGATTACAAGCATATGACACCACTCCTGGCTATTTATTTACTCTTTAAACAGGGTCCTGTTAGGTTGCTGTGAGTCTTTCAACAATGCTAAAGCTGTTCTCGAACTTGCAATCCTCCTATTTCAACCTCCTAAGTATTGGGATCATAGGCGTGTGCTGGTGTGCTATCATGCCCAGCTCTGAACCAAGATTTGAACACAGGCAAATTAATTACAGTTTTTAATACTACACATTGTGGCTTGAGTTGTAATTGTTTATTTGCAAAGATTCAAATAACTTCTAGATTTACCTATATAAGACTAATTACTTGTGCTTGATAACTCATTCTTTAGTTTCCTTTGACTTGATTTTTTGCTATATATTATATAAGTTCTGAAAAAGTCTGGTGAAAGTGTTGACCTGAAATCAGAAAGAAGGTTATGTAAATAGGTAAAAATCACTTTGGTAACTTTGCAGTTATATATATTTTTTTGAATTTGCAACTGAATTCTGTGATCAGGGTCCTATGTAGCAATTGGTTGAGGACTATAATGAATCTCTCTACTGATTACAAGTCCACAAGGTTGAGTTTGTACAACCTTGTCAGAATGGGGCAGGATTTTATGGCAAATAACTCTCTAAGTTAGCTCTCTTGCAGTTAATATACATTCTAAGCAGTTACACATACTTTTCTACTAGCCTCTTTCTCTCATTTTATTGGTCAGTTTGTATCATAGACCTTTCTAGCCAGGCTTATATTTATAAGTAACAATAATTTCTTACATTTTCCCCAAAAACATCTAAATTAACTGCTGCAAGAATACAAGCTACATAATGGTGAATGGTAAAGCTATCCCTGGTAGTTCCGTAAGTTGGTTATTTTTAATTTTTTAGTGCTTGAATATCTACACCCAAAGCATACATTTCCCATGGCAGTGCTGCCATTTATCCTGAAAAGTGAATAATAACACATAAAATCTAAGAAATGTGCCATAAATAAGTTAATTTATGTTTTCTTGTGTTATTTACTTTTCCCTAGGGAAAATTTATTTTTGAGAATGTTTCTAAGTACATGTCTAATTAATTCAATTGAAAAAAATCATCCAAAGCAACTTCCTACACAGGTTGACTAATTGTTATCAGAAAGAGAGTAGAGTCCCATAAGTATAGGTTAAGGATGCAATGAACAATGAATGATGTAGGCCAGACCATCTACCTGATACAATTTGAGAACAACTGGAAAAAAGTACACCTAACCCTAACAATCCTCACCGTATTAGCCCCTGCCACTTTCTTCTTTTTTCTAAGTATACCTGTCTATGTGGCAAAAATGTAATACAATCCAAGATTCCCAAAGAAGTAAATAATTTTTATACCCATCATAAGTATAAATATATGATATCCACTATATAAACTGTGACACATATGCCATGATTTTTAAAATTTTTTACAAGTGTAGAAGCCAGTGTGTATGCATGTAATCCCAGTACTTTGGAGGCTGAGACAGGAAACTTGTAGGTTTAGGGCAAGCCTCAGCAATTTAGTAAGACAAAAAGAAAAGGATGAAAATAGAAAACATCTATTTTTTTAAAAAAAAAACTGAAATAAATTGTGAGCAATTTTGGATATCTCAACTGAGAATATAATTTTAAAATATCTAACTATTAACTTTGCTTCAATACAATCTGACTCTCTTATATTTATTATTTACTTGTTCCATATATATTTTCAGTATATTTTACTTGATTCCTTGTATGTATAAGGTACTTTTTAAAGTGAATCTTTATTGGCTCATTGTAGTCATACATCTTAATGGGACAAAAATACTTGTGGATACATATATGTACACACACACACACACACACACACACACACACACACAGAGCACCCGATTCTTAACCCCTTCCCACCGCTCCCTTCTACCCATGCTTAGCTTCCTGATTGACTTTGATATGTTTAAGTACATCATGTGCTTTAAAGAATTTTCCTCCCCTCCCATCCCCTCATATAAGTCATCTTAATTGCTCCTCTATAGGATCCCTTCTTTATCTACAGTTCCTCCTGTTACCCATTTTTTTTCCTAGTTTTTGCAGATTAGGAAAAGCATCTGATTTCTTATTTTTTGTGACATTTCACTGTAAATGCCATAATTTTGTTCTCCCTTATGGTTGGGCAAAATTCCATTATGTACACATCAAATAGTTTTGAAATCCATTCATCCATTGAAGGACATCTTGCCTGGTTCAACAGTTTGGCAATGGTGAACTGTATAGCTATGAACATGGATGCTCATGCATTAGTTTGGCATTTTGGTTTTTATTCTTTTAGGTAGATACCCAGAGGTGGTATTGCTGGATCATATGGTTAGTTCATTTTTCTTCTTCTGAGGATCTTACATACACTTTTCCAAAGTGGTTGTACCAACTTGCAATCCCACCAACAAGGTATTAAAGCTTTTATTTCTTCACATACAATCAATTATAGTTTCTTTCTACCTTGGAAGTCCTTCTTTTAATTTTCAAACTTATTCCCAGTTACTAAAATCCTGAAAGCCAGAAAGCAAGTAACTTTCACAAGATGATTCACTCACAAACAATTTTTTAGTACAGGTTACTTGAATCTGGAAATCTACTGAGAGATAAGGTGAGGCAGTGGCAGCTTCCTGGCCTTTTGCTGTGGAGCAGACCCTGCTCCCAGTCCTGCCCCATGACAGGCTCCAGGCCCAGCCTCGCTGGATCCAGACCTGGCCTTGCCCTGTGAAGGCTCTAGGCCTGGCCTCCATGACTTCAGACCCAGCTCTGCTGCATGGCTGGTTCCAGACCCAGCCTCGCCCAATGGCAGGCTTCGGGGCCAAACTTGCTGACTCCATACCTGGCCTCACCCTGTGGCAGGCTTCATGCCTGGCCTCACTGGCTCCAAAACCAGCTTGCTGTGCAGCAGGCTCCATTTCTGCAACCATGGGGAGGATGTCTACAGAGGTTCCCATTTTTTCTTCCATTTTTTTAAGTGAAAGAAAATAGCACATGTCATTTGCAAATGTTGGAAGCCCAATTCTCTAGTAGCAATGGATTTTATCTCCCCACTGAAAGCAGAGGCCAGAACCTCACCATGTAGAGTAGGATCCACTGCTACAAGCAAAACCTAGCCCCTAGAGCACCACAGAGAAGCCTGGCAACCATGAATGCTGAGGTCTCCCAGGAAGCCCGGCACAGGAGCCCTCCTGGCCATAGGAGCAGGGCTCCCTCCAACTCTACTCAGACATTTTTCTTACATAGTATTTTTTCCAGAATTTCTGAGCATGTGTGGCAGGAGAAGTCTACTTTTGGGGAGATTTAGAGGTTCTATCCTCCCACATCCCATCCCCTCTTATTGGTCACCTTAATTGCTTCTCTGTAGGGCCCTTTCTACAACTCAACCTCCTCCTGTTACCCCTTTCCTCCTAGATTTTGCTAATTAGGGGAAGCATCCGGTTTTTATTTTCTGTGATATTTCTCTATCCATGCCACATTACAAGTTCCGATTTCACTCTTGATGGCCCCAGTAGTGCCCTGGCCACCTGGAGGTCTATGATCCCCATCTCACTGGCTCCAGCACCAGCCTTGCCTCATGAGAGGCCCCGATCCTGTCCTCGCTGGTTCCCGAACTGGAATAACCCCTCGGCTGGCTCTGATCCCTGCCTTGGAGGCCCCAGCACGGGCCTTGCCTCAAGGCAGGCTCCAATTCTGGCCTTGCTGACCCTGGCACCGGCCTAACCCCTCGGTAGGCTCCTATCTTGGCCTCGGAAGCCGCAGCACTGGCCTTGCCTCACAACAGGCTACAATCCCAGCCTCCCTGGCCCCAGTACTGGCCTTACTCCTCGGCACGCTCTGATCCCAGCCTCGGAGGCCCCAGCACCAGCCTTTCCTCACAGCAGGCTCCAATCCCAGCCTCTCTGTACCCGGCACTGGCCCTAACCAATCAGCCGGCTAGGATCCTGACCTCAGAGGCCCCAGCACCAGCCTTGCCTCATGGGTGACTCCTATCATTGCCTTGCTGACCCCAGTACTGGCCTAAACCCTCAGAAGGCTCTGATCCTGGCCTCGGAGGCCTTGCAGTGGCCTTGCCTCACAGCAGGCTCCGATCCCAGCAACACTGGCCCCAGAACTGGCCTAACCCCTCAGCAGGCTCCAATCCAGGCCTTGGAGGCTCCAGCACCAGCCTTGCCTCACAACAGGCTCTGATGCTGGCCTTGTTGGCCCCAGCACAGTCCTAACCCCTCGCCAGGCTCTGATCCTGGCCTCGGAGGTCTCAGTAGTGGCCTTGCCTCATGGCAGGCTCCGATTCTGACCTTGCTGGCCCCAGCACCAGCCTAAATCATCGGCAGGCTCCAATCCCGGCATCGGAGATTTCAGTAGTGGCCTTGCCTGATGGCAGGCTCCGAACCCAGGCCCGCTGGCACCAGCACCAGCCTAACCCCTCAGTAGGCTCCAAGCCTTGCCGCGGAGGCCCCTGCACTGGCCTTGCCTCACTGCAGGCTCTGATCCCAGCCTCGTTGGCCCTGGCACGGGCCTAACCTCTCGGCAGGCTCTAATCCTGTCCTCGGATGCCTCAGTAGCAGCCTTGCCTCATGGCAGGCTCCGATCCGAATCTCGCTGGCCCAGGCACTGACCTAACCCCTCAACAGGCTCTGATCCTTACCTGGGAGGCCCCGGCATTGACCTAACCCCTTGGCAGGCTCTGATACAGGCCTCGGGGGGCTCAGCACCGGCCTTGCCTCACAGCAGGCTCCGATACCGACCTCACTGGCCCCGGCACTGGCCTAACCCCTTGGCAGGCTCTGATCCAAGTCTCAGAGGACTCGGTAGCAGCCTTGCCTCATGGCAGGCTCTGATTCCGGCCTTGCTGGCCTCAGCACCAGCCTAAACCATCGGCAGGCTCTGATCCCAGCCTCGGAGGTTTCAGTAGTAGCCTGCCTTGATGGCAGTCTCCGATACTGGCCTCGCTGACCCCAGCACCATTCTTACCCCTTGGCAGGTTCCATTTCCGGCCTCGGAGGCTTCATTAGCTGCCTTGCCTCATAGTAGGCTCCAATCCCAGCCTTGCTGGCCCCAGCTTTGGCCTAACCCATCAGCAGGCTCTAATCCCAGTTTCGGAGGCCCCAACACTTGCCTTTTCTCACAGCAGGCTCCGATCCCAGCTTTGCTAACCCTGGCATTGGCCTAACCCCTTGGCAGGCTCCGATCCCGGCCTCAGAGGCCCCAGCACTGGCCTTGCCTTATGGTAGGCTCCGATCATGGCCTCGATGGCCCCAGCACCAGCCTTTCCCCTTGGCAGGCTCCAATTCTGGCCTCAGAGGCCCTAGCACCTGCCTTGCCTCAGGGCTGGCTCCAATCCTGGCCTCGCTGACCCCGGGACCGGCCTAACTACTCAGAAGGCTCCGATCCCGGCCCAGAAGGCCCAAGTACTGGTCTTGCCTCACAGCAGGCTCCGATCCTGGCATCACTGATCCCGGCACTGGCCTAACCCCTCGGAAGGCTCCGACCCTGGCCTCAGAGGCCCAGCACCGGGCTTTCCTCATGTCAGACTCTGATCCCAGCCTCGCTTGCTCCAACATCAGCCTAACCCCTTGGCATGCTCCAATCCCAGCCTTAGAGACCCCAACACCAGCCTTGCTTCATGGCAGGTTCCGACCACAGCCTCATTGGCCCCGGCACTGGCCTCACCCCTTGGCATGCTCCCAAACCCACCTCGGAGGCCCCAGCACCGGCCCTGCATCACAGCAGGCTTCAATCGCAGCTATTCTGTCCTCATCACAAACCTCACCCCCTGGCAGGCTCCGATATGAACCTACTTTCTTCACCCAGCAGGTTGTCCCACATTCCCGAGGCAGGCTCTGATTCCGGCCTTGCTGGCCCCAGCACCAGCCTAACTGAGGGTGCCTGGTGGTAGCATTCTGCCTCTGGGGTTATTTCTTCAAAAGTTTCAGGTGTATTGCATCAGATCTCTGCCTCCCCTGAGTACTGGCCACTGCCATTGCCACTGCCTCCACCATTTTAAATCTTTCCCAAGCTGCTCTTTTTCCACACTGCATGTTGTCCAGTGTTCCTAAGCATGCATGACGATAGCATTTGAACTTTGGGGTAATTTCTCCAGAAGATAAGGTTGGTAGGATAAGATTTCTGCCTCTCCCAAATACAAGCCTTCATTGCCATCACGGCAACTGCTTACAACATGGCCTTCCTTCTAGGCCTCCGCTAAACTCTCCTTACAGGTGATGTCCAGGATTCTTAAGGATGTAGAGAAGAAGCAGTCCTCCTTCACGGGGAATTTTTCCAAATGTTCCAGTTCAGTTGAGTATGTTTTGTCTGCATCTCCAGTATCTTGGCAGCCACCACAGCCATCTTGACCCCTCTCCAATATTTTTCTTTTCTTTTTTCTTTTCCTTTATTTTTTAAATAAGAGAAGAAAGTATGTGTGGTTTGAGGAAGTTGTTGGCTCAGTCACTTGGTAGCAATGGATTTTTTTCTTTCCTGCCTTCCAAGAGCAGGGTCCAAAAGCCTTACCACGCAGAGCAGAATCTGCTGTTCTAAGTGCACCACAGCCTGACGCAGCACAGCAGTGTTGGGTTCCTCCGTACCTGTGTCTGGGCTTCCTGTATGGTACCGGGCCTCCAGGAACTCAGGCTCAGCCTCCTGCCTGGCACCATGCCTTCCTGAGGGTAGGTCGGGCTGCCCGCCCCCTTCCCAGGGCACCGGACCTTCCATCCTGGGCCTCAGACCTTCTGGGGGACCGCCGGGCCCCACGCGCCCCCCCATCCAGGACCCAGGTCCTTGCAGCCTAGGCCCTGGTCCTTCCACAGGGCTGGCATGCCCAATGCATGACCCCCGCCCGGGGCCCAGAGCTCTGCGGCCCAGGCCCCAGTTCTTCCAGGTGGCTGGTGTGCCCTGTGTGATCCCTGCCCAGACCCCCAGACCTCCCGGAGATCCGGCGTGCCCTGTGCGATCCCCGCCCTGAAGTTTCTGTTCTTGTTGACTCTACTTTGTAGTGTTTGAAGGGGTGAGAAGATCAGACAGTAAAATGGTAAGTGAGATAATTACAGATTGTAATGATAGTATGGTGGAGCCATATAAAATATTTGATATTATATATGAAAATGGAGACCTGGAATGCATCAATATTTCATGTCCATATTTGCATGTATTTATCTTTTTCTATTTCCCTCTCGCTCACCTTTCTTCCTATGTCTCTTTTATTTTCTCACACAATTTCATTCATAATTGACTTCAAAATTCCTCAAGTAATTTTATTCCTCAAGTAATCAGTATTTCCACACTGATTATTAGAAATCACAATGAGATAGAAAAAAAAATTACCCTCTTCTCCGTAGGAATTTATTTAAATAGGTTCTTACTGTTTCAAATGAGTATAGTGAGCAGCTACAGGTGAGACTATAATATGTCTATGTTAAAGAAATCCAGTAAGAAACAAGAGGTTATTGTTTTGAGTAGCAATGACACAACAGTTGTGCCATAATTTCTAAAGATAATATGCCATCTGAAGTCTGAGATTCTTGGAGAATATCTAATTTCAAGTAAAATACAATGTCAGCTTAGAGCATACACCTCATGCCATATTGGATATACTAAGAAACTGAAGATACAAAACCAAAGGATGTAGAAACCAGCATAATGAGGCTTTCAGTGGCCAAATATTAAGAAATTTTACCACTAAAATGATTTATAACACACTGAATAAAAATCTATTGCTTCACAATGATATTCAGACAAAAAGTGAAAGACATAGGATGAAGAGGGAAAATTTTTTATAGAATGATGCCAACTCATAAATGTAGAATAAACTAGTTAAAAAACCTCCATTTGCAGACTTCTGGGAAGATGGCGACCAAGAAAAGCAGCATTTACGAGTCCTGCTAACACTCGATCTCTGTTGCTACAAAATCAGTATTTTTCATAGCCAAAAAACACTATCAGCAGAGAAATAAAAAATGTAAACACAAGGGACAGAGAAAAAGAAGTCTAGAAGAACAACCAGAGACCAGAAAAGAAACCAGCCCGCATTGCAGTGGTGGAGCCACAGTGGCGCCATCTTCCCTCACACCACGAGGCTCCAGAGAGGAAAGGTAAACAAGGACCTGGTCTGAGCAGCTGTGGATTATTCGGGTGTAATTCAGCAGTTCTTTCAGCACAAAGAACATATAAAACCCAGTGGCCAAGCTCATCACACCCTCCAGGTACTTAGAACGGAGTTCAAAACCAAAAAAGAAATATACCACCTCACAGATCAGGGCAGCGCAGTGGCCCCATATTGCAGAGGTGGCAAGTTCACTAGGCCCACAACAGCTTTAGATCAGTGCGCACAATAACTGTAAATAAAATTGCGGCCCCTAAAGGAGAAATTCCAGCATTGCACCCCCCCAGGGACTTGGGCGGCTTTGATAATCTCCCTGGGTCTGAGATTTTGCAGTCAAACCCAATAAAGGAGTAGCAGTGGCAGAGATACCACACCCTAGTTGCATCTCCCCATGGGAAAATGCCCAGCCTGGTAACCCCACGGTCTCGTGCAGCCTCGATTAACTCCCTAGAACTGAGACGTTGTGAAAACCCAGCAAAGGAGTAGTGGAGGATGAGATTACCACAAACTTGAGATCCAGAGAACACTAAGTGGAGTCAGGGTTACCCAGGGAAGAACCCAGAGGAGGCACAAACTTCTGAAATCATGGGAAAGAGGAACAACAATCGAGCAAAGAATGCCCACAACTCCATAACATCAGAACCTTATAACAGAAATTCAGAAAAATCCAGAAGAACAAATCAGGAATATAACTGTAGAAATAATACAGCACCTTTGAAAAGAATTTAGAGAGAGTCTAAAAGAAATAAAGGATGCAATCACTGAAGTAAATGTATCAACTCAAACTATAACAGTCAATTAGACCACGTGGAGAATAGAATCTTGCTCCTAGAAGATGATCACTTCAAAAATGAACACATAATTTATAAATGAGAAAAAAAATCAGAGAGCAGGAATCTGACAGTGAAGAAATATGGGCCCATTTTAAGAGAGCTAACCTAAGAATAATCAGAATAGAGGAGGGAAAAGAAGGTGAAACCAAAGGGATCAATAATCTCTTCAAAGAAATAGTAGCAGAAAAATTTTCAAAACTTAGAGCAAGAAGTTGATACACAGGTCCTGGAAACTTATAGAACTCCTTTTAGACAGGATCAGAGAAGAGGTTACCCATGCCACATAATTGTCAAAATGACCAATGTAGAAGCCAAGCAGAGAATCTTAAAGACAACAAAAAGAAAAGGCCAAGTGACATTCAAAGGCAAACGAATTAGAATCACTCCAGACTTCCCAAACCAAGGCATGAAAGCCAGATGGGATTGGAGTAACATATTTCAAACTCACTCTGAAAGAAAACAACTGCCAGCAAAAATATTCCACCCAGCAAAACAATCTCTCAAATTAGATGGGGAAATAAGAAGCTTCCATGACAAACAGAAACTGAAGGAATTTACATCTTCAAAACCAGCACTAGAGAAAACACTCAAAGAGATTAACTACAAAGAAATATATAATGCACACCAGAACCAGATAAATAAGATTTTCCATCCAGCAGACAACTAAGTAAAGAAGCATAAACAGTATTTCAAACAGAAATAAAATATTTTTATATAAAATTTTATTGAAAATTAATGGTATACATTTAAACTGTACTTGGTGTCCTCTCTTCCCCGCCCCCGATTTCCCTTCCTCCCCCTTCCACCCCTTCCACCCCTTCCACCTATGATTGTCCTGGGTAACCATGCCATATTCATACTTTTAACACATATTTGGATGTGGACCCTCATTAATCAAGTTCAGCCTTCCTCCTCTCCTATCTTTCCATTCAAACTTTGCTGAGATTTCCCCTCCATTATCTGTAGTCCCTCTCATATCCTCTATGTTCTCTAGTTTGGACATATTAGACGAAATATATGTCCCTTCTTATGTGCTTGGCTGATCTCACTTAACATAATGTTCTCCAGGACTTTCTATCTTCTTGCAAATGATATGATTTTGTTTTTCTTTATAACTGAATATAATTCCATTGTGTGTATTTCCCATAATTTTGCAATCCATTCATCTATTTTTGGGTTGGTTTCATGTTTTGGCTACTACGAATTGTGCTGCTATGAAAATAGGTATGCATATGTTGCTGTAGTTCTCTAATTTCAATCCTTTTGGAAAAATACCCAGGAGTGGTATAGCTGGATCATATGGTGGATCTATTCCCAGATTGCTAAGGAATCTCCACACAGATCTCCATTGTGGCTGAACTAGTTTGCACTCCCACCAAAGGTGTAAAAGACTTCCTCTTTCCCCACATCCTCCCCAGAATTGATTGTTATCTGATTTCTTAATGCTTGCCACTCTGACAGGGTTTAGATGGAATCTCAGTGTAGTTTTGATTTGCATATCCCTGATGGCTAATGATGTAGCACATCTTTTCGTGTATCCATTGGCCATTTGTATTTCTTTTTTGTTAAGTGTCTATTCAGTTCAGTTGCCCATTTCTTGATTGAGTTGTTTGTTTTGCTAGTGTAGAGTCTTTTGAGGTCTTTGTATATTCTGAATATTAGCCCCCTATCAGAATGATTGCTGGGAAAGATCTTCTCCCATTCTGTAGGCTTCCTCTTTAGGTTATTGATGGTTTCCTCTGATGATAAGAAACTTTTTAGTTGGATGCCATCCCACTTGTTAATTCTTGCTTTAATTTCCTGAGCTTTGGAAGTTTTGTTGAGAAAGTTACTTCCTATGCCAATATGTTGTAGTGTTGAGCCGAGGCTCTGCTCTAATAACCTCACAGTCTCTGGTCTAATTTCTAAGTCTTTGATCCATCTTTACTTGATTCCTGTGCATGGTGAGAGGTAATGATTAAGTTCCACATTTCTACAAATGTATAGACAGTTTTCACAGCACCATTTGTTGAAAAGACTGTGTTTTCTCCAGCATATGAATTTAGCCCCTTTGTCAAATATTAATTGACTAAAGATGTTTGGATTTCATTCTTAATCTTCTATTCTAATCCACTGGTCAGTATACCTGTTATTTTGCCAGTACCATGCTGTTTGTACTAATATTGCTCTATAGTATAATTTGAAGTCTGGGATGGTGATGCCTCCTGTATGGTTCTTATTGCTGAGAATTGCTTTGGATATTCTGGGTCTTTTCTTTCTCCATATTAAGTTTGTAATTTATTTTTCTAGGTCTATGAAGAGTGTCGCTGGTATTTTAATGGAAATTGCATTGAATCTACAGATCAGTTTTGGCAGAATGGCCATTTTGATGATATTTATTCTGCTTATCCATGAGCATGGGAGATTTGTCCATCTTTCTTCAATTTCTTTTTTTAATGTTTTATAGTTTTTGTTGTAGAGGTCTTTTACATCTTTGGTTAGGTTTATTCCTAGATATTTTATTGGTTTTGAGGTTGTAGTGAATGGAATTGTTTTCTTTGTTTCTTTCATTGTGGATTAATTGTTGGCATAATGAAAAGCCACTGATTTCTTTAGGTTGATTGTGTATCCTGCAACATTTTTGAATTTGTTAATCAGCTCCAGAAGTCTTCTGGTCAAGTTCTTTGGGTCTTCCATGTAAAGGATCATGTCATCTGCAAATAAGGATAATTTTAATTCCTCTCTTCCTATGTGAATTCCTTTGATTTCCTTCTCTTGTCTTATTGCTGTGGCAAGAGTCTCAAGAACTATATTGAAAAGGTGTGGTGATAGTGGGCATCCTTGTCTTGTTCCTGATTTTAAAGAAAATTCTTGCAGGTTTTTCCATTCAATATAATGTTCGCTTTGGGTTTACAGTATATTGCTTTAATGATGCTGAAGTACGTTCCTTCTATTCCGATTTTCTGCATAGTTTTTGACATGAAAGGGTGTTGGATTTTGTCGAATGCCTTTTCAGCATCTATTGCTATTATGATGTGGCTTTTGTTCTTGGTTCTATTTATGTGGTGAATAACGTGTATTGATTTGCATTTGTTGAACTAGCCTTGTTTATCTGGGATGAAATCAATTTGGTTGTGGTGCATTATTCTCTTTATATCGTTTTGAATGTATATGGCTAGTATTTTGTTTGAATGTGTATGGCTAGAAATTTTGCATCTATTCTTCAATAAGGATATTGTTCTGTAGTTTTCCTTTCTTGAGGTATCTTTATTTGGTTTGGGGATTAATGTAATACTGGCCTCATAGAAGGAATTTGGGAGAGTTTCATCTCTTTCAATTTCCCAGAACAAGTTATGAAGTATTGGTATTAGTTGTTCACTGAAGGTTTTATAGAATTCAGCTTGAAACCCATCTTGGCCTGGACTTTTCTTTTGTGGAAGAATGTTTATTTTCATTTCTATTTCTTTGTTTGCTATTGTTTGGTTTAGTCCTTTTGGTTCAGTTTAGGTAGGTTAACTGTGCTTAGAAATCTATGAATTTCTTCCATGATTTCTAGTCTATTGGAATATAATATTTTTTTTTTGGTGGTACTGGGGTTCCTGGAAGCCCTTCTATCTCCTGGCTACACTCCCAGACCTATTTTTATATTTTTATTTGGAAACAGGGTCTCTTAAGCCAGTGCGGCTGGCTTCAAACCTATGTGATTCTCCTGTCTCCGCCTCCCAAGCGCAGGAATTACAAGCATGCGCCACCATGCCCGGCGTTGGAATATATAATTTTAAAGTAGTTTCTGATAATCTTTTGAATTTCTTCACTATCTGTGGTAATATCTCTGTTTTCATTTCTAATTTTAATAATGTGAGTTGGTTCTCTTTATTTTGGTTAGGTTGGCCAGGGGTTTATCAATTCTATTATTTTTTTCAAATAACTAGCTTTTTGTTTTGTTGATTCTTTGAATTGTTTTTGTGTTCTCTATTTTATTTATTTCTGCTCTAATTTTAATTATGTCTTGCCTTCTGTTGGCTTTGGGAATAGACTGTTGTAGTCTTTCTAGGTCCTTGGTTTGTGTCATTAGGTACTTTACATGGTGATTCTGTGTTCTTCTTATGTGGGCACTCAGTGCAATAAACTTTCCTCTTAATACTGCCTTCATAGTATCACATAGATTTTGGTAGGTTGTGTCTCTCTTTTCATTTTTTTCCATAAATTTCTTTATTTCTTCCCTAATTTCATCTCTTACCCATTCTTAAGTCAAGAATGTATCATTCAATCTCCATGTATTTGAATATATATATTTTTTTGCGTTTTCTGTTGTTGATTTCTACTTTTATTCCATTATGGTCTCAAAATATGCAAGGAATTATATTTCATATTTTGAATTTGCTGGTACTTTCTTTGTGTCCCAGGATGTGTTCTATTTTGGAGAAGGTTCCATGGGCTACTGAGAAGAATGTGTATTCTGTAATTCCTAACTGAAATATTCTGTAAACATCTTTTAGGTCCATTTGGTTTATAGTTTTCTTTAGTTCTAAGGAGACTTTGCTAATCTTTTGCTTTGAAGATCAATCCAGTGGTTTGAGAGGAATATTAAAGTCTCCCAGAATTTTTGTATTTGGTTCCATTTGGGTATCTGATGTCCAGAACGGTTTGTTTTCCCAATGTGGTTGCACCCTCATTTGGGGCATAAATATTTTCTATTATTATATCTTCTTGGTGTATTGTTCCTTTTACTAAAAGGAAGTTCCTTGCTTTGTTTAAGTTTAAAGTCTGTTTTTTTGGATATCAGTGTTGCTATCCCTGCTCTTTTTTGTTCTCCAATAGCATGGTACATTTTTTTCCATCCTTTCACTTTTAGTCTGTGAATATCTTTGGCTGTAAGGTGAGTTTCTTGCAGACAGCATATATTTGACTTATTTTTTTATCCACATGCCAGTCTGTCTTTTGATTGGTGAGTTACATCCTTTGACAATTAGAGATATTATTGAATTATAATTTTTTTCTGTCATTTTGTGTTCTGTCTTCTATTGGGTAGTTTGGTCTTTTTCTTTACTGAAATGGCCCACTTATTAACTTCCTCTCTTCTCTGTTTCTGAAGTCTGCTTCTTTTTTCTTCTTTATGGTTTATTTTTTAAGAATTTTCTCTAGTGCTGGCTTTGAATTCATGAATTTTTTGAGATTCTGTTTTTCTTGAAAAACTTGTTTCTCAATCAATTTTGAATAGTACTTTTGCTGGATAAGTAGTTTTGGTTGGAAGTTATTTTCTTCCATGGTTTGAATCACGTCATACCAATCTCTCCTAGCATTCCTCACATGGGTTGTATAGTCTGGGGTGATTCTTATTGTTTTGCCTCTATATGTCACCTGTCCTTTTGTTCTCACTGCTTTTAAGATTCCTTCCTTGGCCTCTATGTTGGTAATTTTGGCTATTATGTGGTATTGGGAGGTCCTTCTTTGATCTTGTCTTAATGGTGTTCTGTATGTCTCCTGGACATGAAGATCCAAGTCTCTTTCCATGTTTGGAAAATTCTCTGAAATTATTTCTTTGAAGAGATTACAGATACACTTGGTCTGTACCTCTATCCCTTCTTCAATGCCTATTATCCATAAGTTAGGATGCTTCATATTATACCATATTTATGGATGTTTAGGTTTTGTTGCTGTAATGATTTCTGTATACTGCTGACCGTGTTTTCAGTTTGGAATGTACTGTATTCTAACATTGATATTTGGTTTTCCATTTCATCTAATCTTCCAGAATTTCTTTCTATTTCTGTTTTAATTTCATTTACTGACCATTTCATTTTCTTCCAGACCTCTCTCTGATTCTTTCTGAGTGTTTCTAATTCAACTTTTTTCTCCTGTAGACTTGTTTTACATCCTTTCATCATAATGTAGATAGATTCAGAACTCCCCTTCTTGCATTTCTTCTATGTCAGTATTTGTGACTTCTGTCATTTCTCCACTATTCCTGGTTCTCATATTTTTAAAGTTCTCAGGCCTGTTTTTCTGATGTCTTCCTGCCAGGGTCCAGCCCTAGCAAGAGTCGAGGTTCCTGTGTTGGTGGGAGGTAAGATGAGGTCGAATGAGAGAAGATCTGTCACACAAGACCAGATTCAATTTTTTTGTTTTATTCAGGATTTGTTTTATATATATATATATATATATATATATATATATATATATATTGTTTTTTTTTCTTTTTTTTCAGAAAGCAAAGGCATAGCCATGTAAGCAGAATTTTCAATGACAGGAAAATTTTTTTTTTAACAATCTTCAGGGCAAGGGTACCAGACATTTAAATAATTATAGAAGGTATGCTTTGTCTTACTTCGCAAGGCTGAATTGACCTTAATCTTATACATTGGCCCAAATTAAGGTCAGTTTGAACTTAATATTTGGCCCAAACTTTATCATTGGGAAAAAATCTTTGTTGTCTGAGTCTCTCACAAGCCTCTGCCCTTCAGTTTTAGTTATAATGCTTATAATATAAAATTTTCAATTATACATATTGATTCAAATAATCCTAAAATAATACTTTGAAGAAGGAAATGTTAAACATACATCATGGGGGATCTACGCCTTTGGAGGTCTTCTGATCGAGCTTTTTTTAAGATCTGCATGCGATGTTGTAGCATTTCCCCCCTTTATTGTTTTTTTTTAATTTGAAAATTTTTACTTCAATTATTAAGGCTTATTTTTTGGGTGGCGAGGCAGGTGAGGACTGGAAAACATAAGCAAAGAAGGATGATTACTATGCAAAACATTTTTAAGGAAGCTGCATAACTCCACCAAATACATACATTCAAAATTGACTGGAATTTAGATATAAATTGAGAAGCTAGATCAGCAGTTAAACTACCATCTAAATGGGCTTTATTAAATGTTTGATTATGTTTTTGTAATGTCTTTAAATAAGGGGCCAATTGTGTATTATTCTATATTTTAAGAGATGTGCTTGAACTTGTTCCCAGGTATATTTTGAATGATTAAAGGGTAATGGAGTAACACAAATCCATTTATATTGAGCATGGCATTCAACTTGCAGTGTAGCTTTTATATTTTTATTTGATTATCTAAAGAACAGTTTGTTTTATCACTGACAATCTAGTTTCTAACTTTTTATCTATGATTTTTTGTGTAGCTAATGCTAAATAAACATTATGAGACCAGGAATTAACATGATGAGCAGTGTATATTAGTAAGTAAAGCAGTGGAAGAAAGGGTTAAGGAAGTAATTATTTAAATTAATGTTGTTATTCCGAAAACCAAAGATGCTGAGCAGCAAATATGGGTCCATGGTTGTCCAAGGTGCTTCTGCAGATGTTTATCTAGAATATTATCTGGAGCATCATCTGGAGCTTGACAGCATAATTCTGTGAGAAACAAAACTCAATAGAGTTTTAGGAGCCTTATTATTCATGAGGAACCATATAGATTTTCACAAGAAGTTTGGTGGGTTGTTTTTGAAGCAGTTGGCTCTGAGGCTGCTGACTTCAGGCAGCTGTGATAAACTGAAGTAGCTAAACTGATGTTTTGTTTTAATACTGATTTATATATAGATATTCATAGAAAACAGAAAAGGGAAATTATATTAATTTCACTGTGAACTTTTTGAATAATTTTTCAATAAAACCATATTTTTATATGCAATATTCATTTCATAAACTTAATTCTACACAATCATTAACATGCTCAGACCTTCTGCGACTTGCTTCTAGCCTTCTGATATTATCCTATTTCTTCCTTTCCCATTTTGGACAATCTTAGGATAAACTTTTTATCATGCAAGACACTTTTATTTCTTTTTGTTTTTTTTTACCAAAAATTTTATAATTATATACCTTCTTTATATTTTTTATTCTTACATACTGGGATTTTTGTTATAATTCTATTCTTGAATTTTTATTTTGAAATAATTTTTGTATATTTTAACAAAATAAGAAACAAATTAACATCACCAATTTACGTTTTATAGTGGCCTGAACTTTAAAGAGTTATATTTTTTCTTTTTAGATGTTTATATTTTAGTTAGAACTGACTGAAATAGAATGACTTAAACAACCTTGAGCAGCAAAGTTTGGAATTCTAATGGAATTTTGTTTACCTTATTTTTGTTGTTGAGACACCCCAAAGTTCAAACTTCAAACTTAAAAGCTGATTAATGGGAGCCAGAGTCTCAGAAACACAATAGAATATACATCTCATCTTTGTTAGATCAAATACAAGAGCCAGGTTGTGAAATCTATTAATATATCCATCAAGGTTTTTTGTATATTGACCCATTTTTATATTGGACTACACATACTGGTAACTATAACTAATTTCATGTAAGCTAACATTATTGACAAAAATCAGATAGCTCTAGGTTTTATAATTTTAGAGAACAACATTAATAATTAAAATAAACTTGTTATCTGACAGATGATTGTTTTTTTTTTTGTACAATAATGAGACATTTATTCAGTTAGAAGAAACAGATGTTAACCAGGTCTTAATACTGAATTTTTGAATTAAGATGACAAAAAATCTTATTGGTCAGCTCTCATATAAAACTCATACACCTTTAACCTTTAACTTTTGATTTTTGAAATCTTTTACCACATTTAGATGACTCTAGATATATAGTATATTTAGTTTTTAGACACACCTTTAAAAATTTAAGCCACATAAACTAATATGTAATAAGAATAAACTTTTATACATAGGCAAAACAATAAAATCCTTTTTTTTTGTCTCTGAGAGCTAAAAACTGCAGCCAGTGTTGGCCTTGGTCAGCTAAAAGTTGCTTGTTATCTCAGTTAAACTCCAAAAACATAAACACTGTTTTTTAGAAGAAGTATTCTATTTTTTATAATAGTTTTGGCTAAAGTTACAAAAATAAAAAGCAAGTTGTATAAATCCAATCTTAATTACCAATTACACAAAAAAGCTCTATCTCACAATCTTTATATTTAAAGGACTATATTTTTGTATATTTTATCTTTATAAGCTGAGCTTTTGACATAAAAAAAAACTACTTTCAGCAAATATAGATGAAAAAAAGGCCCAAACTCACCAAGGACATAAGTGGACAGTACATGTTCCAAACTTCAAAGCGGGAATGTATCATGTAACCACTAACTTTGACAGTCAATTAACATGTTTTATAAAAAAAATCCAATGCCAGAGACAAAAATAATTGGCAGACCTGCAGCTACATTTGGAAAAAGAAAAACTTTTTGCCAAGCAGGACGAGAGAGGGGAGATAACTAAAAATATAAACCCATGTTGTCATCCCAAGCTGTATAATTTGCAAGGCTTATTTTACAAGTGAAGGAGGCAGGACACTGAATGCTTTTTTGTATTGGGGCTGGAAGAAACTTCTCAGTGGTTACCCCCCAAAAGAAATTTGTTTAACTCTGATTTTATCGGGCTTTTTGAACAAAGGAAAGACTAAAAGGTTACACAGCTTTAACACAGACAGCTTATAAAACATGAACAGAATGAGTGGATTTGGGTGGTGTTGTTTTTAAGTGTCCCCCGATGAAGGGAGGAGGGAAGGAACAAAGAAAAATTTAGAGTGGGGGAGGATGAAAGCTTTTGCAGATCTGGACCTAGAAAAGAATCACAGGCAAAATATTCCTAGGAAAAGAAACAACAATAAAACAGAATGAGTGAGTTGTCTTAGCCTGTTGTGATGAATGAAGATTAAGATTAGCAAATTCGTGTTGAAGATGGTCAGCCATTGTCCAGAAGGTCTGTGGATATGGGCGACATGGAATGTAAGGCCCCCTGCAGCAATGCAGCATAATGGTGAGTTAATTGATCAGGAATCCACTAAGGTGTTTGAGCATCTTGTGGAAAAACAAAGGCATGCCCTCAGCCAAAAGTTAATAAAATATCAGGTTTTGTTTTAGAAGAGAGTAGAGGTGTTTGCTCCCTGGTAGCCACTCTAGTGGCCAGACAGACTGCCTCATGAGTTGTATATAAGGCATCTTTAAAAAGATTCAATAGAGAAAAAGCTTTTATAGGGATGATTTTTGGTCCATGATTAGTATAATATAGTTTATTTTTTTAACTTGCTTCATGTTTTAAAGTTTAAAGTTACTTCTTCAGGAAACCAAGGAGAGAAAGGAGAGAAAGTGTCTTATTTGCTTAGTAGAAACTGAGATACCTCTTTTTTAACATATATCTATCAATATCAATGAAAAGACTTGTTTTTTTTAAATTCAGTATGTCCCATCTTTAACGAAATTGCCCTTCTTTACCTGCTTTATGAATACAGGGGGTCTACAGCACCACTGAGCAATCTACCTGGATCCCTCAAAATGAGGGGGGATTACTCACCAATCATGCCCCATGGTAGGCGCCATCTTCCCATTGTTTGTAGGTATTATGTTTAGTCCAGTCTTAATAGTAGGGATTTAGAAGAGTCAACAGATAAGCAGTACTGTTTCGAGTGGTGAGGATTGGGTGATTATGGAGTAGCTAGAATGATGGGTGCTGGTGTTAGGTAAGGTAGAGAATATAATTAGGTTGTGGAAGTATTTAAGTATAATGGGGTTGAATCAGGTTGAGAATGGTAGGTTAGGTAGTAGAACTCTTGTATTTATTAGAATATTTAAGTATGAAGATGTGAGAAACTTTGTGTGTTAAAGAAAGAGATACAGTTAGGGGACAAGTGGAAAGATTTGAAGGAAGCTAGTTGATAGTCTAAATTGTAGACTTTTGTAGAGGGAGTGGGGTGAAGGAGCACACATAAACAGATAAAGTAACAAAATAAGGTAGAAAGACTATTATACATTCAATATAAACAGAAGCATCGACAAAACAAAAATGGACCACCAGAAGAGAAAAAAAAGGGTTAAGATAATAGAGTAAACATAAGGTAAAATAAAACAACCTGGAAACCATTTGATATGAAGTGAAAAATCCAAACAAGAAACCCAAATAAAAGTAAAAAAAGAAAAAAGAGGACAAAAAAGAATAACCCCCCAAAACAACTGAAAATGAAAAAGACTCAGAAACCAAAGAAGAGAATAAAACAAAAGTCTGCAAAAAAAGAAAAAAAAGAAAAAAAAAGAAAAGGAAAGGAAGCAGTCCTACTATTTTACTAATATATGGTGGTATATATGCCAATGTCTTGTATTTGCTTGGAGCAACCCCTTGTGGTCCTGTGCAAGTATCACGACTTAAGCACCCTTGCTGTGTCAATGGGGTTGCATGTGTTCCCCTGTGCAGAAACTGGCACCCTCAGTTGTCGCAGTGTCTAGTGTTACGCACTGTGTGCCCACTGGCTCCCGTGGCTTATCTGAGCTCACACTGTTACCTGGAAGCCCAGTCAGGGGCTCTGAAGGGCTGGCAGCTCTTCCATATCTGATTCTCCAGGGGTATGGCCAGTCCGTGTCAGGGACCCTGCAGGTCTCCCAGTGTCTCTGTGGGTGCCTATTTTGGTGCACCAATGGTCCCGCTCAGGTGTTTGGGTAATTTTGAAATTTAGGATGTTAGAGCTCTATGGTAATTTTCAGACTCTTAGACATTTCTCAGGGCTGCCAGCATTGCCATTCCCCAAAATCCTTTTTGGGCCAGCGGCTAGATATGGCACCTTTTGTGTGTGTTGCGGTGACTCTTGCGGGTAAAAATTCCAGAAATAAAATCTTAACATGTTAGGAATTAAAAGTTATTTCTCAGTAATCACACTGAATGTAAATGGCCTCAACTCCCCAATAAAAAGACATAAAGTGGCAAAATGGATTAAAAACCAGAGTCCATCCATCAGCTGCTCACAAGAAACACACTTTACAAGTAAAGATAGTAACGAACTCAAGATAAAGGACTGGAGCAAGGTAATTCATGTTAAGTAGCCATCCTAACAAATGTGAAGTAGTATTTCACTATAGTATTTATTTGTATTTCCATAATGATCAGTTATATTATGGTAATGATGACTGATATTCATGTGTTTATTGGTCATATAAAAATCTTTGGATTTTTTAATTTTATTTTTTACCTATTTCTAAATTGTATTGGTTGCTTTTATTGTTGCTAAATTTTAGGGTTTCTATTTGGAATATTAATACAGCTTCAGATATATCATTTGAAAATATTTTATTCCATTCTATAAGTAACTTTTAATTCTGTTTACATTGTCTTTTGATGTACTATTTTTTAAATTTTTTATGAAGTTTGTTTATTTTATTGTTACCTGTGCCTGTGGAATCATGTCCAAAAAATCACTGCCAATTTCAATGTTGTGAAGTTTTATTACACAGGTTTTCTTCTAAAAGTTTATAGTCTTAAGATTTACATTTTGGTCTTTTATCTATTTTGAGTTAGTATTTGTATGTGGTGTTAGGTAAAGGTCCAGTTTTTTTCTTTTTTATGTAATTATTATTTTTCAACAATATTTAGTGAAATGATTATTATTTCCTTTACCAAATGTTCTTGAAAACCTTGTCAAAAATAACGACCATATTTGGAAGAATTTATTTTCACTGTTTCATTTATTGTAACTTTATAGGTTTTGAAATCAGAAAATGTACATCTTCTAGCTGTGTTCTTTTCTTTGATTATTTTGGGTATTTAGAGTTCATATTTCATGTTATGATAGATTTTTTCTAAAAATAAATAAATGTATGATAGTTTCACCTTAAAAATAAATGAAAAATAATATAAAATACACATTAAAAATAAAGTGAAATGGTGTCTCCTATAAAAAATTATCTCCATTTGCCACCACCAGTTCAATAAAGTGGTTTTAGCAAGAAACAGTAATGATGCTGAAATCCTAAGGTTAAATTTTTCCAAGTATATTATATTATGTTGTCTTAAAGATTTCTCTCAATTAAAAATTAAGCTTTATAATAAAAATTGACAAAATTATTTTAATTAAGTGAATAATGTAAATATCATTATGGAACAAACTTATATTATGTACTTCCTATCAAGATACTGAGAGGAAAGAAGCACAATGTCACCTATGTCATATGCTTACTATGATGTCTAACAGGAATCTACTCATAAGGAAACAAATGGGCAAATATACATTTTGTAACATTCTATGAGAGAAAACTGACATGTAATTCTCAAAAGTATCAGTTTTATCAAAGATATATAGACATACATTTTCAAAAATGTTCTTATTAAAGTAAACCAAAAATAATATGACAATTAAAAACAACATGTAAATGGATCCTGAGAGAAAATAATTATAAAAGGACCTTATATATCCATTTCTTTTTGGAGATGCATAATATATTGTTTATGGAATATAAGTGGATGTAGACAAATGATAACAAATAGAGGAACTAGATTAAAGGTATGTAGGTTTTCATGGCAATACTCCTTAAAAAAACTTTTATTGGTTTATTTTAGTCTCACATAATAATGTTCTTTATAGTGATGGTGACATACAATTTACATACCACTTGGTGAGTCACCCCCTCCAGCTCCCTCATAATAATATTGTGTAAAATTATGTACACGTTTGAATTTGTTCAAAATAAAAGGATGGGGAAATAAGGATGGGTATTTCAATGGCCAACAATATGATATATGAAAAATTCAGGCAATTTAATATTCAGAGATATATTTGAGCAAGCAGTCTACTTCAGGTTAATTTATCTCAAGTATCAGTCAGGTTATTTAGCTGCTTGGTCTATGCTTGTGGCAAAGAGATCTTGTGGTATCCCCACAGATATTCTGTCTTCTGATGTTCACACTAAGGTAAAAAATTTTTACTGACTCAGTAGTGTAGGTGGGACCTTTGAGTTGTTTCCTAGAGTGAATTATGGCCATCACTTCTTGATCATATTACATTATAATTATTATATTTTGTTTTATTATTATTTTCTAAGATTTTCAATGTAAAAAAATTCAGAGATAAATAATTTATTCAAGATCATGTGAGTAATAAGTAAGAAGAAAGATTGAAACCCAGGTCAGTGTGACTCCAGAGCTTCATCCTATAACTACTATTCTTTCCTTTATGGAATAGATTGCACAACATATTGAAGAATACCTTTTAGAAGGCTTTTAAAGAACTTTTTTAAAAAAATTGCGCTATGAAAGTTGGTCCTCAAAATGTGATGCTCAAACTGGCAACATCAGCATAACTAGGAATTGTACTAAACATTCAAATTATTGTACCTTACTCCAGTCTTACCAAATTAAAAACTCTGGTGGTGAAGTCCTTAAATCCATGTTTTACCAATCTTTTCAAAGGATTCTGATACTCCCTAAATTTTTTAAACATTGGAATAAATAAAGTAGCAAGATAAGGGGCAAAAAAGATAATATCCTTTGGAAAGGACATGGGTAATTTTATTTTATTTTTTACTGAATAGACTATTATCTTAACTGTTCTAACTACTTTAGCACATTTGACAAAAATCAATTGATTTTTAGAAGTTTGATTATTATTTATATATTATTTTTAAAATTTTTATTGGTGCATTGTAGTCATACATCTTAATGGGATGCAAGATGGTGGAGACATATATACACACATTAGTCCTTACCCAGTTTGTACTCAATTCCCTTCCCCTCCCTCCTTTTAGTGTTTGACTTAGTGATTGATACTGATTTGTTTGTTAAAGTACATCATGTGTATTACAGATTTTCCCTCCTCCTTCCATTCTTCTCAGTTAGACCACCTTATTTGCTTATCTATAAAATCTCCTTTTTTATCTAGAATTTCTCCTATGATACATTTTCTTTCTAGCTTTGCCATATTAGAGAGAGCATCAATTTCTTACTTTTTGTGGCTGTCCAATCTTACTTAACATAATGTCCTCCAGTTCCATCCATTTATTTGTAAATGAAGTAATCGTGTTTTTAATGGCTTAGTAAAATTTTATTGTGTACATATCCTATAGTTTTGTAATCCATTCATCTGTTGATGGACATTTTGACTCATTCCATATTTTGGCAATGGTGAATTGTGCAGCTATGAACATAGATGTGCATGCATTAGGTGGTAGTTTTATTTGCTTTTTCAGGGGATAGATACCCAAGAATGGTATTACTGGATCATATGATAAGCTTATTCTCATTCTTCTGTGTATCCTCCATACTGTTTTCCAAAATGGTTGCACTAACTTGCAATCACACAAACCAACAATGTTTTAGATTTCCCACTTTTCCACATCCTCACCAGCATTTGTTATTGTTTGTGTTTTGAATGATTGTCATTATTGTTGGAGTTAAGTGGAATCTCAGGGTGGTTTTGATTTGCATCTCTCTGATTGCTAATGATGTTGAGCATTTTTTCATGCATTTATTCGCCAAATAAATTTCTTCCTTTGTGAAATGTATATTCATTTCACTGGCACATTTTTTAAATGGGTTAGCATGAAAACAGATACATTGACCAGGGCAGAATACCAGACTCAGGAACAAAGTCATGCACTTACAGACAATTAATTTTTGACAAAGGAGCCAAAAATATACACTGGGAAAAAGTCTTGTTCAACAAATGGTGTCTGCAAAACTGTAGAAAATGGAAATCAATTCCACTTTCTTACCCTGCAAAAGAGTCAATACAAGATAAATCAAAGACTTAGAAATTAGGCCGGAGACCTTGAGGCTCCTTGAAGAGGGCTTAGGTGCAACACTATAACACATAAGCACAGACAAAATCTTTCTCAACAAGACCCCAAAGGCACAAGAAACTAAAAGGCAAATCAATACATGGGATTGCATTAAACTAAGGAGCTTCTGTACAGCAAAGGAGACTATCAAGAACCTCAGCTGAGATCCAAAAGAATGGGAGAAGATTTATGCAAACTTTAAGACCCCGGCCACCCTGGCATTCGGGACTTTCCGCCCCAGTGCCCCTGTTAACAGGTACTGGGACTGTCTGTTGCTGGGACTTTACTTCCCTGTGTTCCAGGAACTGGATCACCACAGAAACTGTTGCTAGCTGCAGCTGTTGATAACTGCCAAAAAATAATAATACCTGATAGACTACCCAATCCTAGTAAAGGTCAGAAGTAAGAACCAATGACAATGAGACACCTAATGCTTAATGTTAACTGTACTTTTGTGTTTTAAGAGTATAAAAGCTGCAAGCTTCTGTTACTAGGGCTTGATTCCTCGGCTTGTGAGGTGACCCCAGCGCTGGATAAAATAAACCTCTTGCACATCGACTTCTGCCTGTGAGTGATTTCTGGGGGTGCACACTTCCTGGGGTTCCATCAGGTCCAACAAAACTACTTCTCCTATTTAGGACTAATATCTTGAATATACAGAGAACTCAAGAAACTCACTCTCTAAAGCACATGATGTACTTAAACAAACATATTGAACTCAATTATTAAGCCAAGTATATGAAGTAGGGATAGGGAGAAAATGGGGTGGGAATTGGGTAAAGGCTTATTGGGTGATGTGTGCATGTATGTCTCAATCATCTTTTATCCCATTAAGATATATGACTACAAGGGGCTGGGGGAAGATGGCGACTGAGAGCAGCAGCATTTGTGAATGCTGCCAACATTAGGTCACCATTGTCCCCAAAACAGAGCACTACAAAACCAGATAATATGTTCAGCAGAGGAAAAGAAATAATGTATATAGAGACTGAAAGAAAAAAAAAAGAACAGCGAAAAACAGTCCCACCGGCCACAGAGGTGACGGGTGCCACTGGGACTCAGCTTTCTGGCACAACACCGCATGCCAGAGACCAGGATTTAAAGAGAGAGACAGCAAACCCATCAGCTGTTAGCCAGCTTGTGCATAGACCTTCTACAACTTCCAAAGAACTAAACACTCCACAGAGGGAACCTGAGAAGAGTTCAGCTCCCGCAACTCTCACAGCGCAGATGTGATGTCATCAACATCATTAACCAAATGCTACAGCCCATAGCCCAGCCTTCCATGCTCCCTCATAGACCCAGCCTGGCAGCTCCTACAGTGTAAGTGATTTGCATCTCAAAAGGGATTGCTCAGCAACTTGTCCCTAGGGACTCACACAGCTCAGGTCTGTGACTTCCACATACGGAAAGGATAAAGTGAGAGAAGAGGCTCCTGTTGGACATAACAGAAGCCCTGACAGTATCAGACTTTGATCAGCAGAAAAGGGGGGGAGGGTCGGTATTAAGACCCTGGATACTGTGCGGGGGTCAGGCAGGGCACGCAGGACCCCAGAAGAGCCAGGGCCCGGGTCACAGGACTCTGGGCAGCAGGTGGGATTGTGCAGAGCACGCCAGACCACTGGAGAAACTGGGGCCCAGTTGCAAGGCCCTGGGTCCCGGGCGGGGGTCAGGCAGAGCACGCTGGACCCCTGGAAGAGCCCGGGCCCAGGTCGCAGGACTCTGGGCCCCAGGCGGAGTTGTGGGGAGCACACTGGACCCCTGGGGAAACCAGACGTGGGTCACAGTGTTACTGAGTGCCTGATCCCACAACCTCCTCAAACCACACATACTGTCTTCTCTTATTAAAAAAAAAAAAAAGGAAAAGAAATAGAAAAAAGAAAAATATCGGAGAGGGGGAGAGGAGTCAAGAAGGCCATGGCGGATGCCAAGATACTGGAAATGCAGACAAAACTTACCCAAATAAACTGGAATTTTTGAAAAAATTCCCTGCGAAGGTGGACTGCTTCTTCTCTACATTGTTATGAATCTTAGACATCACCTGTAAGGAGACAGTTTAGCAGAGACCTAGGATAAAGGTGGTGTTGAAAGTGGTCTCTGCGATGGCAGTGGAGACTTGTATTTAGGAGAAGCAGAAATTGGATCCTACCAACCTTATTTTTTTTGGAGAGATTACATCAAATTTCGAATGCTACCGTCGTACATGCTTAGGAACACTGGACAACATTCAGAGTGGAAAAAGAGCTTGGGAAAGATTTTAAATGGTGGAGGCAGTGGCAATGGCAGTGGTCAGTAATCAGGGGAGGCAGATATCTTATGCATTACACCTGGAACCTTTGAAGTAATAACCCCAGAGGCAGAATGCTACCACCAAGGACCCTCAAGAATGTGGGACAAATGGCTGGGATCAGAGCCTGCCAAGGGGTTAGGCCAGTGCTGGGGCCAACGGCCGGCATCGGAGCCTGCCAGGAGGCAAGGCCACTACTCGGGCCTCTGAGGCCAGGATCGGAGCCTGCTGCGGGGTTAGGCGGGTGCCGGGGCCAGCGAGGCCAGGATCAGAGCCTGCCATGAGGCAAGGCCGCTGCTGGGGCCTCTGAGGCTGGGATCAGAGCCTGCTGAATTGTTAGGCTGATGCTGGGGCCAGCGGCCAGGATTGGAGCCTGCCATGAGGCAAGGCCGCTGCTGGGGCCTCTGAGGCTGGGATCAGAGCCTGCTGAATTGTTAGGCTGATGCTGGGGCCAGCGGCCAGGATTGGAGCCTACCACGAGGCAAGACCGATGCTGGGGCCTCCGAGGCCGTGATCTGAGCCTGCCGAAGTGTTAGGCCAATGCTGGGGCCAGTGGCCAGCATCGGAGCCTGCCATGAGGCAAGGCTGGTGCTGGGGCCTCCTAGGCCGGGATCTGAGCCTGTCAAGGGGTTAGGACAGTGCCGGGGCCAGTGAGGCGGGGAACGAAGCCTGCCGTGAGGCAAGGCTGGAGCTGGGGCCTTCGAGGCCGTGATAGGAGCCTGCCGAGGAGTTAGGCTGGTGCTGGGGCCAGCGCTCTGACATTGGAGACTGCCGTGAGGGGCTGCTACTGAGGCCTCTGAGGCTTGGATCGGAGCCTGCCTTGAGGCTAGGCCAGTGCTGGAGCCACCGAGGCCAGGATCAGAGCCAGCTGAGGGGTTAGGCCTGTGTCGGGGCCAGCAAGACCAGAATCAGGGCCTACCATGAGGCAAGGCTGCTGCTTGAGCCAGCGAGGTCTGGATCAGTCCACCGGGTAGCCAGGCCACTACTGGGGACGTCAATAGTGTGATCGATACTTGCAACACGGCATGCACAGAGAAATATCACAGAAAATGAAAACCAAATGCTTTTCCTAATCAGCAATAACTAGGAAGAAAGAGGAAACTGGAAGAGGTCAAGCTATAGAAAGGGCCATATAGTGAAGCAATTAAGGTGACCCATCAGAGGGTATGGAATAGGGGAGGATGGAGCCTCTTTTAAACGCAGGAGGTACATAAAGAAATGTATCAACGTTAATCACCAAACAAGCATGGGATTGAGGGAGGGGGAGGGAATGGAATGGGGACTGGATGAGGGCTAATTGGATGATATGTGCTTGTATATCCTCTCAAGTATTGTATTCCAATGTGATATATGATTACAATGCACCAATAAAAATAAATTAAAAAAAGAAAAAGGGGCAGAAAAAATTTAGCTAGACCCATTTACTCAAATCTCAGGGACCAACACAGACCTCTCATTTGGGGTGAGTGGGAAGCAAAACCATACCAGCACTAGCTGCAGATATCAGATTCTCCAACAATGAGTTTTGTCTCAGAAGTAAGCGTCACCAGAACTGGCAGGTAGATATCTAGTCTCCATACTGGTGGAAAGCATGAGAGTGACCTGTGCATAGCACATAAAACAGCCCAAACAGTATCAGCCATCTACATAAAGTGAGAAAATCACAGAAAACCAAACCCACAATAAGAAGGAGACAGGCAGTACTCAGTTTCTGCACAGTGAGACTGCAGCAGATCTATCTGATAAATAGACATTTAATTGTAGACCTGCATTAAATTGTAGTGGAGGTTGTTTTCTTCTTTTTCTTTTTTTCTTTTTTTGTTTTGCTCTTGTATTGGTTTTGAGGGGTTTTTTGTGTGTGTTTTTGTTGTTTGTTCATTTTTATTGTATATGAGTGTGTATACCTGATTGGTTTTATTGTTGTTTATATTTTGGACTGCTTTTTATTTTTAACCTATTCCTAAACCATCTCCAAATATTCTTTCTTTGTACAAACCAACCCTTCTCTTACTGTCCCTTTCCTATCTTCCTCCTGCTTTCTATCCCTCCCCTGTCTTGTATAAAATCCACTTTATATCATTATACCATGAATTCTACATTGATTACCAAAATATTACTTCATCCTTACTGCCTCTAATCCCTAGTATATTCTGCTCTACAAAATACATACTTTCACTCTATTCGACTCTAACTGAGATTTTACCCCATTCTTACGTTCACTCCTGCACTGCCCTCCTTCCTCAATCTTCACTATTAAATACAATATAAGCTCCCCTCAGATATACCTCCAGACATCTAGAAACTTAGGGAAATATACCAAAAGAAACAAAGGCAAACATCTGATATCATGTAAAGGAGGAAGAACAAAGGTCCAATGAGCTCCCACAAGTCCACATTTACAGAATCTGAAAACACAGAACAAGCAGATATCTCCAGAAAGTCAAATCAGGATTCATACAGGAATTCTGAAAAGAATTTAGAGAGAGTCTGAACAGAATAAAAGATGCAATCTTTGAAGTAAAGGCCATTTACATTCAGTGTGATTATTGAGAGATGATTTTAAATTCCTGACATGTTGAGATTTTATTTTTGTTTGAAATACTGTTTGTTCTTCTCTTCTTACTTGTCTGTTGGATAAAAATTCTTGTTTCTTTGGTTCTGTCTTGTATTTCTTGTTTCTTCTCTGTAGTTAATCTCTTTGAGTATTTTCTCTAGTGCTGGTTTTGAAGAAATAAATTCCTTGAGCTTCTGTTTGTCATGAAATAATTTTATTTCCCCATCTCGTTTGAGAGATAATTTTGCTGGGTAAGAAATTATTGGCTGCAAGATATTTTCTTGCGGAGTTTGGAATATGCTACTCCAGGCCCTTCTGGCTTTCATGACTTGGTTTGGGAAGTCTGGGTGATTCTTATTGGCTTCCCTCTGAAGGTCACTCTGTCTTTTGTTTTTGTTGCCTTTAAGATTCTCTTTGGCTTCTACTTTAGTCATTTTGACTATTATATAGCATGGAGATTCTTTTCTCTGATCTTGTCTAAAGAGGGTTCTATAAGTTTCCTGTACCTGTGTATCAATTTCTTGCTCAATGTTTGGAAAATTTTCAGATATTACTTCTTTGAAAAGATTATCATGCCCCTTGGTTTCACCTTCCTTTCCCTCCTCTATGCCAATAATTTTTTAAGTTGCATCTTTTTAAAGGGGCCCAATTTCTTCAATGTCTAATTTCTGCTGTCAAATTGATTTTTCTATGTTATGAACATATTTGTTCATTTTTGGAGTGATCATCTTCTAGTAGTGAGATTCTACTCTCCATGTGGTCTAAGCAATTGTTTATTGTTTGAAATCAACTATAAGAAGACAGACTCAGAGAAACCACATAAACATATAGAGACTGAACACCACACTTCTTAATAAAGAATGAGTCATAGAAGAAGTAAAGGGTGAAATTAAGAAATTTCTAGAAACAAATGAAAATAGAGATACAACTTATCAAAACCTCTGGGACACATTAAAGGCAGTATTAAAAGGGAAATTTATAGCACTGACTGCTCACATAAGAAAGACAGAAAATCGCCAAATAACTTAATGACACACCTCAAAGCTCTTGTAAATCAAAAACAACCTAACCTGAAAAGCCATTAGAAGACAGGAAATTGTTAAAATCAGTGCAGAAATAAATAAAATAGAGAATAAAAAATGATACAAAAAATCAACAAAACCAAAACCTGGTTCCTCAAAAAAAAATTAAGAAAATAGATAAACCACTTGCCAATCTAACTACAAAAAAAGAGCAAACCAATCTAAAGTTTGAAGTTAAGAGATGAAAAAGAAGATATCACAATGGACAGTGTAGAAATCCAGAGGATTGTCAGAAATTACTTTGAAAAACTATACTCCAACAAAATGGAAAATCTGGAGGAAACTGACAACTTTCTAGATAAATACAACCTTCCTAAACTAAGTCGAGAAGACATAGAAAACTTAAACCAACCAACAGAAATCAAAGAGATTGAAACAGCAATAAAGACCTTATCATCAAAGAAAAGCCCAGGACCAGATGGCTTCCCAAGTGAATATTATAATCCCTTATAGAAGACCTAATCCCTATCCTCTTCAATCTATTTCATGAAATAGAGAGAAACAGACTCTCCCAAAAACATTTTATAAAGCCAACATCACACTAATACCAAAACCAAATAAAGATAGTTCAAGGAAAGAAAACTATAGGCCTATATCTCTGAGGAACTTGGACTCAAAACTGCTAAACAAAATACTAGCAACATGCATCCTAAACCACACCAAGAAAATTATAGAACATGACCAGGTAGGCTTCATCCCAGGTATGCAAGGCTAATTCAACATACAAAAATAAATCCATGTAATTCATCATATAAACATAACCAAAGATAAACATCACATGATCACTTCAATAGATGCTGAAAAAAACTTTGATAAAATCCAAAATCCATTCATGATAAAAGCAATGCAGAGAATCAGAATAGAAGGAAAATACCTCAACATAATAAAGGCAATCTACAATAAAACCACAGCCAATATCATACTAAATGGGGAAAAACTTTAAGAATTACCCCTAAAATCAGGAACAAGACAAGGATGCCCATTATCACTACTTCTCTTGAATATAGTACTAGAGACACTAGCCAGAAAAATAAGGCCAGAAAAGGAAATCAAAGGAGTACAATTAGGGAAAGAAGAACTCAAACTTTCACTATTTGCAAATGACATATTATATTTAGAAAACCAATAAACTCAACCAAAAAGCTTATAAAACTGATCAACAAACTCAGCAAAGTATCTGGATACAAAATCAATCTTAAAAATTAGAAGCTTTTCTGTACACCAACCATAAATCCACTGAAAAAGAAATCCAGAATATACTTTCACTCAGGACCTTCCACCAAAAAAAAAAAAAAAAATACTTAGGAATACTTACCAGGGAAGTAAAAAACTTATTGTAGAAGCACTAAAAAAAGAAATGGAAGAAGATCTTAGAAGATGGAAAGAGGGACTTCTGGGAAGATGGTGACAGAGAAAAGTGGGGCTTACAAACCCGCTAACAACCAATCTCTATTACCACAAAATCAGTGCCTTTCATAGCCAGAAAACACTATCAGCAGAGAAACAAAAAATGTAATTACAAGGGACAGAGAAAAAGAGGGCTGGAAAAACGAGACACCAGAAAGAAACCAGACCGCAGTGCTGCAGCCGGAGTCGCGATATGAAGCACTGGGCGCCATTTTCCCTTGCAGCACCAGGCTCCGGAGAGGAGGGGAACACATAACTGAGCTCGGAACCAGAGAGGAGATAAGCCGGCCTCACGCCCAAGGATGTGGCATCAGCGCCTTACTGCCGGCAGCAGCGGCGAGCTCATTGGTAGGCACCAGACCAATGCACTCTACAGCCCACCAGGCTCCAGAGAGGAATGGCGGACAGTGAGCCAAGGTGAGCCGCTACGGATCAGCTGGGAGTAAATCGGCAGATTTTTCAGTGCAGGGAGCATCTTAAGCTCCCAGAGGCTGGGCTCAGCACATCCTGCAGGGACTCAGAGCAGAGCTGAAAACCAGAGAAGAAATACGCCAACCTCATGGCCGAGGGCATAGTAGCGGTGCCATATTGCCACCAGCGGCAGCAGCAGCGAATTCACCGAGTCCACTACAGCTCCATCTGCACACTCAACAGTGAGTCAAATTGTGGCCCCTAGAGGAGAAATCCCAGTACTCTACTCCCTGGGACTTGACCTAATGGGGGAGTGGCGGTGGTAGAGATATCACACCATAGGAGAATGTCCAACCTGGCACCCCCCCCCATGGTCTAAAGCAGCCTCGATTGACTCCCAGGGTCTGAGACTCTGCAATACAACCCAGTAAAGGAGTAGTGGTGACTGATATACCAGAGACTCGAGATCCAGAGCACCTTAAATGAAGTTATAGTGACACAAGGGAAGAACCCAGAGAAGGCACAAACTTCCAAATCATGGGAAAGAGGAATAACAATGGAGCAATGAATGCCCACAACCCCACAACATCAGAACCCGATAAAACAGAAATTCAGAGATTTCTAGAAGATCAAATCAGAAAAATAACTATAGAAATAATATAGGTGTTTCGAAAAGAACTCAGAGAGAGCCAAAAAGAGATGCAATTAATGAAGTAAAGGCCTCAATTCAAAGTACAAACAACTGATTAGACCACATGGAGAATATAATCTTGCTCCTAGAAGATGATCACTCCAAAAATGAACGCATAGTTTTTAATTTAGAAAAAAAATCAGACAGCAGAAGTCTGACATTGAAGAAATATGGGCCCATTTTAAGAGAGCTAACCTAAGAATAATTGGAATAGAGGAGGGAAAAGAAGGTGAAACCAAAGGGATCAACAATCTTCAAGGAAGTAATAGCAGAAAATTTTCCAAGCATATAGCAAGAGGTCGATACACAGGTCCAGGAAACTTATAGAACTCCCTTTAGACAGGATCGGAGAAGAGGATCCCCACACCACATAATTGTCAAAATGACCAATGTGGAAGCCAAGCAGAGAATCTTAAAGGCAACAAAAACAAAGGGCCAAGTGACATTCAGAGGCAAACCAATTACAATCATTCCAGACTTCCCAAACCAAGTCATGAGAGCCAGAAGGGCTTGGAGTAACATATTCCAAACTCTGAAAGAAAACAACTTCCAGCCAAAAAAATCCTACCCAGCAAAACTTTCTATCAAATTAGATGGGGAAATAAGAAGCTTCCATGACAAACAGAAACTGAAGGAATTTATGTCTTCAAAACCAGCGCTAGAGAAAATACTCAGAGATTAACTACAAAGGAGAAATAGGTAACACACACCAGAACCAGAGAAACAAGATGTTCCATCCAACACACAACTAAGATTGGTTATGATTCATTATTTATGTTAGTCTTTTACATATCTCTAAATTGTATTGTTTGCTTTTATTGTTGCTAATTTTTAGGATTTCTAGTTGGAATATTAATATACCTTCAGATATAGCATTTGGAAATATTTTATCCCATTCTATCAGTAACTTTTAACTCTGTTTACATTGTCTTTGGATATACAATATTTTATTTTTTAGGGAGTTTGTTTACTCTTTTGTTGTCTGTGCCATTGAAATCATATCCAAGAAATCACTGCCAATTTCAATGTTGTGAGGTTTTATGACCCAGATTTTCTTCTAAAAGTTTATAGTATTAAGATTTATATTTGGGGCGCGTTCACACGCCGCAGAGCACGTACAAAGGCCGGGTGGGTGCTGGCGGAGGAGAGGGAGCGGGCTTGGCGCTGCCACCCCGGCTTCCGGCCCCAAGCCGCAGGGGCTCCCATCGGTGCCCACCCCCACCCCGCCCGCACCCCGCCCACACCCTGGCCAGCACCGGAAGAGCCCCAACGGCCTGGGCGAGGGCTGCAGGACAGCGGCCAGTACACAGGCCGCAGGCCCAGGAAGAGGGAGAAGGCAAAACCCACCCATGGACCCCGAGTGAGCATGAGAGCCGAGCAGGACTGGGACCTGTCAAAATTGCTTCTAACTTCTCATGGAGGAGGAGGGAGAGGAGGGACCACTGGACTCTCCGGCCCCCAAGAACGCCTCTTCCCTGGACACACGAATTCTCTATAGCAGGTGGAGGCAACAAAGAAAAATAACAACGGTGTCAGAGCAGAATGAAGTTTAATTCTCAGTCTGGAGAACACAGCAAACTCATGAAAGTCATAGCTTTAAAAGAATGAAAATAGAAGTTAAATCTATGAATGTTGTAACCAAATGATTTTGAAACCAGTTAAACATTTCTAGACTAAGTGATAACCAACTAACCTGTTTCACGGTGACTTAAAGACTCTTCCACACTACAGAAATCACCAACACTGAGAGCAGGCTATGTTATGAAGCTCTTGAAAATAGGTCATGAAAAAAAAAACAGCAACAAGGAATCCATTAAAATCATAATGGAGATAAAATTCATGCTAAAAGAACAAAATTGTCAGGAATTATTATAAATATCAACAGCATTTTTCTTCCTCCAAATAGAGATGGCATTCTGAACTTTAATTACAAGCTCAAAAAAATGAATACTTGGCATTAAAAAATAGAACAAATGCAGGGGAATCTGCAGCTCAGTGGGAGAGTGCTTGATAGCCTTGGGATGTCCCTGGTTCCATCCCCAGTACTGCAAAATATCTATGTGTATATATTTTGTATACACATATACGTTTATATAATAATTTAGGGATTTTACCCTGAAGTTCATGGTAAAAATATTTTGTAATGTTGGCGCCTTAAACAAGAAATCTTTTTTGAAACTGAATACAAAAATTTAGAAACAAAACGAAAAAAGAAAGATTTATGTTTAGGTCTTTTATCTATTTTGAGTTAATATTTGTATATGTGTTAGGTAAGGATCCAATTTTATTCTTTTTCATGTAATAATTATTTTTCAACAATATTTAGTTAAAAATTATTTCCTCCACCAAATGTTTGTGGAAACCTTGTCAAAAATAACTTGACAATATATGGAAGAATTTATCTCTAGGCTTTTATTTAACTCCAATGGTTTATATATCTGCCTTTAGAACAGTACTACACTGTTTCAATTATTGTAGCTTTATATGGTTTGAAATCAGAAAATATACATCTTCTAGCTTTGTTCTTCTTCGAGATTGTTTTGGGTATCTAGAGTCCATATTCCATATCAGGATAGATTTTTTTCTGAAAAATAAATAAATAAATGTATGATAGTCTCACCTAAAAAAAAAGAAAAAAATATTCTCTGGTAAGAAAGAAAGCAAAAAGAAATATTGAAATGTTATCTTTAAGTCATCAAAAGCTTGGTATCAGACAAATGAAACAGTTATGTGAGATTAACATCATTAATATTGGATAAATTGCTATAAAACTAGATGTCAACAACTAAGCCAAGCATGGGAAGGAGGGATGGGGAGGGAATGGGTGGGGATTGGGTAGGGGCTAACTGGGTGATATGTGCATGTATGTCTACAAAAGTATTTTCTTTATACCATTATGATGTATGAATATATTGCACCAATAAAAATAAATAAAGAAAAAAAAATCTATCCTAACATGAAATATAAACTCGAAATACCCAAAAGAATATCTAAAAAGAACACAGCTATAAGATGTATATTTTCTGATTTCAAACCTTGTAAAGCTACAATAATCAAAACAGTGTAGTACTGCTATAAAGGAAGATATATAAACCAGTGGAGTGAAATAAAATGCCTAGAAATAAATTCTTCCATATATGGTCCAGCTATTTTTGACAAGGTTTCCAAGAACATTTGGTGAAGGAAATAATAATATTTTCACTAAATATTGTTGAAAAATAATTACATGAAAAATAAAAAATTGGACCCTTACCTAACACCATATACAAATATTAACTCAAAATAGATGAAAAATGTAAATGTCAGTCTTAAGACTATAAACTTTTAGAAGAAAACCTGGGTCATAAAACTTTATAACATTGAAATTGGCAGGAATTTCTTTGATATGATTTCAAAGGCACAGGCAACAAAATAATAAACAAACTTCATAAAAATAGAAAATTATTGTATATCCAAAGACAATGTGAACAGAATTAAAAGTTACTTATAGAACAGGATAAAATATTTCCAAATGCTTTATTTGAAAGTATATTAATATTTCAAATAGAAATCCTAAAAACTATCAACAATAAAAGCAAAAAACACAATTTAGAAATAGGTAAAAGACTGAAATAGAAAATGAATCTCCAAAGATTTTTAAATGACCAATAAACTCATGAATATCACTCATCATTATCATAATATAAAAAATAATGAAGGAAATACAAATAAAACCTATAGTGAAATAGTACTTCACATGTGTTAGGATGGCTACTTAACATGAATTACCTTGCTCTAGCCCTTTACCCTGAGTTTGTTACTATCTTTACTTGTAAAGTGTGTTTCTTGTAAGCAGCAGATGGATAGATTCTGGTTTTTAATCCATTTTGCCACTTTATGTCTTTTTATTAGGGAATTGAGTCCATTTACATTTAGTGTGATTATTGAGAGATAATTTTTAATTCCTAACATGTTAAGATTTTATTTCTGTTTGAAATACTGTTTGCTTAATATGGTTAAGAGAGGTCTGTGGCTGTTGTGGTGGTAATTGTCATCAAAATGAGGTAGTCTAAAGCAGGCTTAGCTCCTTTACATTTTCTCAAATATTCTACATCATCTGCCTCAAATTATAGCTGTCACTTTAGATAGTGTATTTCTTCAATGTCCAATGTCTAATTCTTAATTATAGAATTTACTGTAAGAGAAATGAGTTGACATTTTTAATCAGGCTTTCTAGTTTATTTATTTCCTCTAACTATTTTCCTTTAATTTATGTAAAGATGCTGATTCTTCTATTTCTAAAAAAAAGTAAAAATTGTTCTCCCTAGGATACTTGAATAAATTTATCAAAGAAAGGAGCAATACCTTTTTAAGAGCTGTTCCATTAAAAGTTTTTTCTTTCCCTAGGCACACAGAGAGACTACAACTCCTAGCCTTCTTCGCTATTGTTGTGGTCATATTGACAAAAATATAGCCAGGAGAATATAAGCAGAATAAATGCCTGCCAATACTGGGATAATATTTTAATAAAAGGTTATCTTCATTAACATCCACTATTCCTTTCCATTTGTTAATTCGATATTTCTGATGAGGCTTCAGGGAATGATAAAACCACAAGACAAAAGAAACCTAAATTTTGGGGCCACCATGTGAAAGAAAGTTGCCCAGTAATTCGGGCAATTGATGAGCAAAAATTTCCAGTGTCTGCTTATATTCTCCTGGCTATATTTTTGTCAATATGACCACAATAATAGCGAAGAAGGCTAGGAGTTTTAGTCTCTCTGTGTGCCTAGGGAAAGAAAAAACTTTTAATGGAACAGCTCTTAAAAAGGTATTCCTCCTTTCTTTGATAAATTTATTCAAGTATCCTAGGGAGAACAATTTTTACTTTTTTTTAGAAATAGAAGAATCAGCATCTTTAATCTATAGCTTTTGGTCCATTCATTGGATTATAATGATTTATTTATGATATATAAACTTTTGGTAGGTGGACATATCCATGTGATTAAGCTTTGAACAATGATAAGGACAAATAGATGAGAAAATAACCCTCCCTGATATTTCAAAAATCACTCCCTACATTTTTTAGTATAAATGTAATGTTTAGGTTTCTAGCAGTGATATAAGAACATAATGTGACCTTGGAGAACAAGCCATGGATGAAGACTGGTGGATCCAAAATATACAGGAATTTTAGATCATCAATTATCTCATTTTGTACCATACTACCATACTACCTTTCAAATACCTATCAGATTCTTTCTTTTATATGAAAGAATAAATGCTTGTGCATTTAAACTACTGTTATTTTGGGGTTTCTCTATAGGCAACTAAACATTATGTAGCTGAAAATGCTGATCGTATATTTTATGGATTAAGATTTATTGACAGAACTAGATAGGACCAAATCTACCCTTCTGTACCAAATATCCTCAGATGGCTTGCTGAAAAAATCTAAAGATTCATATCACAAGACTTACTTATTTGATGTATGTCCATGGTCCTTTAAGAATTAGTCTATGACATCATCTATGAGTTTGTTGGAAATGCAGATACTAACTCATAAGATCAGATTTTTTAGAATGTAGACTACTTTGAGAAACTCTCTAGGTGATTCTAATACACTGTAAAATATGAATAAATGAAGTGTTTTCCCAAAGGCACCTGTTGATACTCAAATTTTATGAATTGTTTTATCATTTTTTTCTCCCAAACATTTATTTGTCACAATTAAAGTACAAAATCAAATACACTGACCCAGATCTGTGGGCCATGTATATCAATACATCCACAATCAGCTCTTTACACACCCATCTATACATTCTAACCTACCCATCGACACTTGTTCTTCAGTAAAAAGCAACATATCTCTAAAAAAGTTGGTTATCGGTAATGCTGTCAGATGTGAATTATTTTCACCTCTCCACTTGGAAGGATAATAGCAGGTATTTCACAGGAACGGGAGAATTATCGATCGCAAATCCAGTTTGTAAAGTTTCTTACAACACATTCTGTAGGAACCGATGTGCCTGTCAGTCTGGGCATATTAACACCTTAAGAAAAGCTTCATCACGTGAAAATAAGGTAAACTGCATTCAAGGAAGTTTGTCTTGATTTTGGTCTTAAATCAAACAAAGGCCTATTAAGGGCAGCATTTGCCAGTCATACTTTTTGAAGTTAAAATCAGGGATAATTTTGGGACTAACTTCAGTGGCTAAAAATTAAACTGGTCACTAAAGGAGGTTTCTGTTTTTTAACATTGCAGGGTTATTTCAACCAAAACGCAAGTGTACAGCTCTGCAGGAAAGGCATACATTTTAAACTCGCCAGACAGAGGATGATGTCGCTGAACACCCCGAGTCACTGCCTACGCGGGCACCAAGCTGAGGCGGCTTCTGTCCTCGAGGGTGCTGCGCGCCCTACATGCAGACGTGGGCCTCTAAGCCTCCAGGCACAAGGCTTGCTCCCGCAACCGGGAGCACATATAAAGCACAGGTCGTCATCAGATTCATCCTAACGGCTTCACAGCAGCAACACAAAGTGTATTCAACGTCACATTTCCATAGGAAAGGTTACATGTATACTATACACTTCAGCCTTGAAATGACCCAAACAACACTCAGTTTTCCATAACCAAAAAACCTGCGGTGGGCCGCACCCTAGCCTTGGCCTAGCAGAGCAGGAGGCCCTCCTTAGCCGCCAGGTGCTGCCGGTGGACCTGGTCCTGCTGCAGCTCTTCAAGGTTCGGGTACCACAGCTTCATGATGATTCTTTCAATGTTGAGGGCATACACGGTGTGTGTAGAAATGACCTCCCTGTTCACCTGAAAAGCCTCCAGGAGGTCGTACATGCTCACGGGAGGCAGTGGTGCGGGCAGGGCGTCCCCCGCGCACGCCAGCAGGAGCGCCGCCTGCTGCTCCGCGTCGTCGGGGGGCCAGGTGCGTCACCGGGTGCTGGCCGGCACAGACAGCGGAGGACACCGTGGGGCTCTCTATCAGGCTGTTGTAGGCTACCACGCTGTTCTTCAGGTACGGCTGTGGTGTCACGTTGCTGCCAAAGGAGTATTTGAAGTGGCCATCCCGCAACCGGTAAGCTTTCCTTCTCGACACCACTGAGGTCAGGATGTCCTTAAGGTGACTCTCGACAGCGTGGACAACCGCGGACACCGCCTCCTCTGTGACGTGGTCCAGCCCATGCTCGTAGGCCGCCACGATCATCCTGCCCTCCAGCTGGCCCCGTGTCGGGAGCATCAGCGTGTGTGAGCAAAGCTTCACGTCGTCATCGTCTTGGGGGTCCTTTGCCACAAACTGCTGAGCTCCGGAGAGGGGGTTCTGAGGCTGGAATCTATGATCAAATTTCTGGCGAACAGAAGAAAGCTTCTTCTTGCCCTTGGGTTTTCCAGGTTTGGCTTCAGAGCCCCCAGTCCAGGGCAGGGGTCCGGCGCCCTCTGGCGTCGAGACCAAAATCTGACAGCGGGTGAGGATGGCCAGGAGGAAGTCGTTGTGAAAGTGCAGGTTGTCCTGTGTGAGGAGTCTGTGGGCCTCCAGGTCGAACTCTTCCTTGCTGGTCTTCTGCTTGAACCACAGCTTCAAGTTGGCCCAGTACTGCTTCACGTTGTCGCCCAGCGCCTCGCTCAGGTTCTTCTTGGCCGCCTCCAGCTCGCTCACAAAGGTCGCCATGGCCCCGCGTGTCCGCAGACCTATGCAGCGGAAGGCCCTGCCCGCCGCCCCGCCGGGCCGGCTCCCCCGCCTGCCGCGCTGCGGGAGGCCGCCGCAGGAATTGTTTAATCATTAACAAATTGAAAAAAGTTAGAGATTCTCAACACAGCCTGCACATTGAAATTACTCAAGAAGTTAAAAAAAAATGTGCTTGGGCCATGGCTATCAGATTAGCTTATAGCAGAGTTCAGAGAAATATGCTCTGACTGGGGTTACTGGTCATCTAGAAGGCAGAAAGCAGAAGTGAGATTCAAAGTAGTATACAAGTTCTTCTCTTATCTATCTTGTAGGTTGTTTGTATGAAACAGCGAACATTAAAGTCGTTTGTATTTTGTTTTGTTTTTTATATAGATTTATGCTCTCAAATTCATTCAATAGTAAAGTTGTTATTCCTGCTGTTATTGCTAATAGTAATAGTAATTATTAAACATTTTATAGTATAAAACTGAAAGATGTATGGACACTCTGTGGATTATTTAGACCCTTAGTTTTATCCAAATTAGAATGAGCATATTAGAAGCACTGACTACTGATTTTAGACTACTTAAAGATGAAGACTATATATGGTTAACCAGTTTTGCCAACACCATTTGTTGAAGAGACTATCTTTTTTCCAGTGTATGTTTTTGGCCCCTTTGTCAAAAATCAATTGGCTGAAAGTGTGTGGACTTGTTTTTGGGTCTTCTATTCTACTCCATTGGTCTATGTATCTGTTTTTTTGCCAGTACCATGCTGTTTTTATTACAATGGCTTTGTAGTATAGTTTGAAGTCAGGTATTGTGATTCCTCCAGCATGGTTTTTGTTGCTGAGAACTACCTTGGATATTCTGGGCTTTTTGTTATTCCAGATAATTTTAAGAACTGATTTTTCTATGTCTGTGAGAAATAATCTTGGTAGTTTAATGGGCATTGCATTAAATCTGTAGATCACTTTTGGAAGGATGGCCACTTTAATGATATTTATTCTGCCAATCCATGAACATGGAAGATCCTCCCATCTTCTAAGATCTTTTTCAATTTCTTTTTTCAATGTTTTATAATTTTCTTTGTAGAGATTTTTTACCTCCTTGGTCAAATTTATTCCTGAGTATTTGATGTTTTTATGGGAGAAGCTGAGTGGAAGCATTTTCTGAATTACTTTTTCAGTGGATTTATGGTTGGTGTACAGGAAAGCTTCTGATTTTTTAAGGTTGATTTTGTATCCAGATACTTTGCTGAATTTGTTGATCAGTTCTATAAGCCTTTTTGTTGAGATTGTTGGGTTTTCTAAATATAGTATCATGTCATCTGCAAATAGTGAAAGTTTGAGTCAACTCAAGATGGATCAAAGACTTGGAAATCAAACCAGAGACCTTGAAGCTCCTTGAAGAGGGCATAAGTCCAACCCTACAACATATATGCACAGAAGATAAACACTTTCTCAACAAGACCCCAAAGGCACAACAAATTAAAAGGAGAATCAATACATGGGATTGCATGAAACTGAAGAGCTTCTGTTCAGCAAAGGAAACTGTCAAGAACCTCAATCGAGAGCCAACAGAATGGGAGAAGGTTTTTGCCACCTACACCACCGATAGAGGACTAATATCTAGAATATACAGAGAACTCAAGAAACTCAACACTAAGAAAACAAAGCATCCAATAACAAAATGGGCAAGTGAACTAAATAAACACTTCACAAAAGAAGAAATTCAAATGGCCAATAAATTCATGAAAAAATGCTCAACATCACTGACAATCAGAGAGATGCAAATCAAAAGTACCCTGAGATTTCACCTAACTCCAACCAGAATGGCAATCATTCAAAATACAAACAATAATAGATGCTGGCGAGGATGTGGAGAAGTGGGAACTCTAAGACATTGTTGGTGGGATTGCAAATTAGTGCAACCACTTTGGAAAACAGTATGGAGAACCCTCAGAAGAACGGGAACAAATCTACCATTTGATCCAGCAATACCACTGTTGGGTATCTACCCAAAAGAAAAGAAACCAAAATACCAAACTAATGCATATGTATCTATGTTCATAGCTGCACAATTCACCATAGCCAAACTATGGAACCAGCCAATATGTCCATCAAAAAATGAATGGATTACAAAACTGTGGAATATGTACACAATGGAATTTTACTCAGCCATCAAAAAAAAAAAAAACTCAATTACATCATTTTCAGGGAAATGGATGGAACTGGAGGACATTATGCTAAGTGAGATTAGTCAATCACAAAAAATAAGAAATCAGATGCTTTCCCTAATATGTGAGAGGTAGGGAGAATTGGGTCATAGGAGGAACTCTAGATGAAAAAGAAAATTTTATGGAGGAGCACACAAGACAATCTAAAGGAGGAGAAAGGAGGAGGGAAGAGGAAAGTCTCTAAAACACACAATGTACTTAAACATATCAAAGTCAACCACTAAGCCGAGCAAGAGAGGGAGGGAAGAGGAAGGAATGGGGTGGGAATTGGGTAGGGGTTAAACCAGTGATGTGTGCATGTCTATACACACACGTTTTTTTTTTTTACCCAATATGATGTATGAATATAATGCACCAATAACAATTTTTAAAAAAGTAAAATAAAATTTGTGCCGGAAAAAAAAGATAAAGACTATAGCTCTCTAATGCAGTATCTTCATCCTATAAGGAAACTGTTCTTTTCAAGGGTTCACTTACCTGACATATTACACTGTTAATGGTTATCTTTATCCTCCACTAAACTAAATGAACATTGAATATTAATTCAGAATTCTATATTAGTAAATAGTTTCATATTTTGGTATTATTTAATGTAACACACACACATGCACACATGCACACACACATATACTCAGATAGTTGAAATTTGAATTTCTAGGTGCATATATACACACTCTTTGAATTTATTAATTCTTTTTTTTCTAGGTATCCTTAGTTAAATTAGATCCTTTGGTTTATTTCTTTGTTCATTCTTTGGATTCTAATATTTTTCTGGATTTTCTTTTTATCAGTATCAGGGATTGAAATTAGGGGCATTCTACCTTTGAGGTATGCCAAGACATCCTGCTGCCTCGGCATCTATGTGTTGAGACCCCCCCACTCCACATAGTTAAAATCGGCAAAAACGCCCCGAGAAGGAGGTATCGTCTCTGGCCAAAGTACCCCCCACTTTTAGATACCCTTCACTATTATTTCCTTTAACTTTCTACACGAATTGCTCCAGTGATGTGAAATTAGGACTACAAATAGAAATTGAGTCCGTGGAAATAAAATCTCTAATAATTTGCCTAAACGTCCTTGGCTCTGCTCAATAACAATAAAAACTGGCCAGAATTCAGATGCTGTGATAAGCATTCCAGCTGCAGCAATTACAAAGGGTCTCTGACCCTCACTATCACTAACTTAGGTTAAGCTATTAACTCCGGTAAGGTAGTTCAGTTTAAGGTAACTCTGTTTACCCTTGAGATCCTGCCTAGAGACAGAGAAGATAAAAACCTTGTGTGTGACCTTAAAGCAATTTAGTTGATAAACAACTTAGTTGCCCAAATACAATAGACTCAAGGAGAAAGATTGGTGACTTTTACGCCCAGTGTAAATATTCCTGAAGACAGAGAGGCTGACCGCATGGTTAGAAATGAATATGACAAAATAAAGGACAGACGTTCTAAATATATATGTATGAAGGAAAGGAAATACCGTGTAAGAGTAAGAAAAGCATTTTTGCATGAAGAAGAGCTTATCATAAGAAAGTCACAACTGGGAAAGAAAGGAATTAGAAAGTTAGAAGCAGGTTGCAGAGGGTTTGTAACAGAGAAATGGATTATTAAAGATGGTTAGACTTTTAATAGGCTTATTGTCTAAAGAAGAGTGTTCAGCAGTTAAGGAAATACATCTGACAATTAAAACCAAGAACTTTGTGGTGTTGTTTGTGGTATTTTGTCTGCAAAACTGTGTTGTGAGTTTCCTTAAGCTTTCAGATTCAGAAGGTAAAATGCCAACACCTGGAGAAACTCTATCACATCCACCTGAATCACCACATCTCCCCACACTTGCTATATGAACTGAGCCCAAAAGATGGAAAGTTCCAAGAAAGCCAAAGAAGATTCCCCGAGAAACCCCCAAGCCTTGGCCATGCTTGTTTATTTTGGGAAGTGGCCCCCTGGGACTGCTTATCTGCAAAGACCTTGGAAAAGAATCAGGAGTCAGGAGTCAATCTCTCGAAGATCAACAGCCAGCTGAAGGACTAGTTTTATTACCTTTGTTTACATGTCATTCATTATTATTTCACAATGATTACACCCACCTCCCTCTCCTCTTACTATTAACTTTACTGGTGAAAGGTATAAATTTCTTGGAGTTTTTGTAATAAAGTGTCATTGGCTCAAGAAGCCTTTGTCCACCTCAGATTCTTTCCCAAGCGTCGTACCTAAAAAACTTAGGGAATTCATAGAGGGGAAGGAATCGCTGCAGATAAGTTTCTGCAGGACATCACCTGCCTTTTGCCCCATCTTTCTGAGGATTTGACCGGGAGCTGACAATAACGACCCAACTGAGATTAGTCGGCGACAGAGGTACACCTCCAGCCCTATATTTAACTATTTTTAGACATGGTCTTACTAAATTGAAAAGGACCTTTCTAAGTAGCTGTAGCTGGCCACAAAATGGTGATCCTCCTGTCTCAGCCTCCCAAATACTGGGATTACAAGCATGTCCCATTATGCCTATTTTTTCCCTTGGATTTTCTACAAATAATTGAGATTACTGGAGAAAAATCTTGAAATATAGAAGTCTGATGTGGCATATTTACATTCCTATAAAATCAAAAAAAGCAAGAAAGAGACAAAAACAGGAACATTGTAGATGTAATTGTAGAAAGACAAATCTAATAGCCAACTGATTAAATAAATTTGTGTTGAACATTCATAATTATAAAATGATGCTTCAATTGATGAAACAAAAACAAACACATTTCTGTTTCTTTTTTTCAGGGAAACTTTTAAAGATGTTTGCATTTTTACTTTCTCTCACTGGACAGATAGCTACAGATAAAGAGAAAGACAAGATGCAAAGGGCTGAATGAACTGGAGTGGAGTTTCAGTAAATTTCTTACATATTCAATGAAGAAACTGTTGAAACTCTTCAGTTTTTATTTTGTTTGAATATGCTTTAAGTGTCAGAAGAAATAGAAGAGTTTAGGCTCCTTCTTATAATCTCAGATAAGAAATAGCTTTGAAAAATCTAGGAAGGTTAGGAGTTATAAAATGCATTTAGCTACATCCTTTCACAGATTATTACCTATTCATTATAAAAAATGGAATAAAAGTGAAATAGTGGGAGGCTGAGGTAGAATAGAAGGTAAATAGGATGGTGATTTAGTCACTGAAGTAGCAGTAATAATTTTTTGCAGTACTGGGGATGGAACCCAGAAGCATTGTACCTTAAAGCTACACCCCAGTCATATTTTTTATTCTTTTTATTGATACAGGGTCTCACTGAGTTGAAAAGGACCTCAGTAAGTAGCTGAGGCTATTTGCAAACCATGATCCTCCAGTCTCCATGTTACAAATGCTAGGATTACAAGCATGTGCCCTGCCTACAAGACTTTTGAGATAAAGGTCATTGTCATAATTAGTGGCTGTTAAAAGGTGGAGGTTTAGTCTAATCTTTTTTATATTACATAAGTATTCATTTATTGTTTATGACTTAAGGTGTGAACATTCAAGGAATAGAAGCAAAAAGACTATCAGTTCAATTCATTATACTAATACAGTACTTAGACTTCTGGGGAGATGGCAACCTAGAGAAGTAGAGCTTACAAATCCTAATGAAACTCAATCTCCATTGCCTCAAAACAAGTCCTCTACAAAGACAGAAAATGCTATCAGTAGAGGAATAAATGACAAATGCAAGGGACTGAAACAAAGAGAAGACTAGAAGACTGACTAGAGAGCAGAAAAAACCACCTGCCTTATGGAAGCAGGTGTTGTGCCTGCACCATCTTGCCCCACAGCACAAGACTTCAGAGATGAAAAGGACAACAAAGACATGAAGAGAACAGCTGCAGATCAGTTGGTTGTAATTAATCAATTCTTCCTGCGCAAAGACTAGCTACAACTTCCAGCAGCCAAGCTCACCACACCATCCATAAATTCAGAGCAGAGATAAACCAGAAAAGAAACCCGCCAGCCTTGTAGGTGAAGGCACCATGGCAGCACCATCTTGCCAGCAGCAGTTGAGCTCACCAAACCTGCCAGAGATCCAGACTAGTGCAAAATAAAATTGTATGTGAAACTGCAGTCCCCCACAGGAGAACTCCCAGTGCTGTACCCCCAGGAACTCAAACAACCATGATGAACTCCCTGGCTCTGAGATGTTGAGATTTAACCTAATGAAGGACTAGTGATGGCAGAGATTACTGCACCCTCCAAAGATCTAGAGCAGCGCTCAATAACACCATAAATGAAGTCATGGTTCCAGGATAAAATACCCAGCCCGGAGGCCCCAGGAACTCATGCAGCCACAATAAACATCCTGGGTCTGAGACTGCGATACAACCAGAGAAGGTGGGAGGAGGGTCTGCTGTTGGACATAGCAGAGATTCAGAGTGACTTAGGCTCTGAAAAGTGAAAAGTGTAGGGGAAGACCTATGCTTAACACTAAATCCAAGAAGTAGGATCTCTGGGATCACCACAGACCTCTCAGTAACAATGAATGGAGAGAATTCAGACTAGTCCAAGCCTGCTGTGGAGAACAGAGATTCCTAAATTGATTTTGGTCTCAGAGGCATACACCACCGATGGAGGAAGGAAGAGACCAAGACTTCAAATCTGTGGAAAGGATGGAGGGTGACCTGTACTTAAAAGAAAATCCAGCCCCATTGATACTGACCATTGACATAGACTGAGAAAGACTCAGAAAACCAGACTCAGAGTGGGAAAGGTGCCAGTGACATTCAGTATCTGCACAGAAAGAGACTGCAGAGGACCTATTTGCTGGATAGTCATTTATTTGTAGAATTGCATAAATTTGTTATTGGGGTTGTTTTTGGTTTTTGCTTGTTTGTGTTTGTGTGTGTGTGTGTGTGTGTGTGTGTGTGTGTGTGTGTGTGCGTGTGTGCATGTCCATTTTTTTACCCTCTTCCTAAATGCTCTCCCAAGCTTCTTCCTTGTATATACCTACTGTCTTCTCGCTATCCTCTTTCTACCTTTTTTCTTCTTTTTATCTCTCCCTTGTCTTGTATTAAATCTGCTTCATATTACTATAGCAGAAACTCTACATTGGTTACTAGAATACTACTACATAATTACTATATCTGATGTTGAGTATACTACTTTAAAAACTGATATTCTCATTCTATTTGACTCTATCTGAGACTTTACCCTATTCTTCCATTTACTCTTTCACTTCTCTCCTTACCCAACCTTCACTGTTGGATAAAATTTAAATTGCCCTTGGATAAACCAGCTGACACCTAAACATTAAGAGACATCTATCAAAAGCATCAAATGCAAACATCTGAAATCATGAATAGAAAAAACAAAAAGGGAGCAATGAGCTCCCCCAACCCAAAAATAACCAAATCTGATAACAAAGAATTGCAAGGATCTCCAGAAGGTTAAATCAGTAATGTAAATGTAGAAATAATACAGGACTTCCCAAAATAGTTTAGAAAGAGTCTGAAAGAAATAAAAGATGAAATCATTGAAATAAAGGCTTCAATTCAAACTATAAATGAACAATTAGACCACATGGAAAATAGAATCTTATTCCTGGAATATGATCACTCCAAAAATGAGCATATAGTTTATAACTTAGTATAGTTTATAACTTAGTTTATAACTTATAACAATTTGAAAGAAGGAACTGGACCTTAAAGAAATATGGGCCCATCTTAAAAGAGCTAACCTAAGAATAATTGGAATAAATAAGGAAAAGGAAGGTGAAACCAAAGGTATCAAAAATCTTTACAAAGAAGTAATAGCAGAACATTTTGCAAACATAGAGAACAGGTCAATACAGAAGTACTGGAAACTTATAGAACGGTTTTTAGACAAGACAAAAGAAAAAGTTCCCCATACCACAAAATAGTTAAAATGACCAGTTTAAAAGCCAAAGAGAGAATCTTAAAGGCAACGAATACAAAAGGCCAAGTGACATTAAGAGGCAAACCAATTTGAATCACTCCTGATTTCCAAAATCAAGTTATGAAAGACAGAAGGGCCTGGAGTAACATCTTCCAAACTCTGAAAGAAAACAACTTGCAGCCAAAAATTTTCTACCGAGAAAAACTCTTTCTCAAATTAGACATGGAAATCAAAATCTTCCATGACAAACAGAAGCTGAAAAAGTTTGTCTTCAAAATGAGCGCTAGAGAACATACTCATGGAGATTAACTACAAAAAAAGCAATGCATTTCAGAACTAGAAAAACAAGTATTTCGATCCAGCAGACAATTAAGCAAAGAAGAAAAACTTTATTTCAAATGGAAGTAAAATATCAACATGTTAGTAATTAAAAGTCATCTTTCAGTAATTACACTGAATGTAAATGATTTCAACTCCCAAATACAAAGAAAGAAAATGGCAAAATCAAATAAAAAGAGAACTCATCTATCTGCTGCTTGCAAAAATCACATTTAATGAGTAAGAATAGTAACACACTTAAGGTAAAGTGCTAGAACAAGGTAATCCATGATAACAAAAGTTGAAGACAAGCAGTAGTAGCAACTATGATATCAGACAAGATAGACTTCAACCCCAACCTGATAGAAGAGACAAAGAAGGTCATTTTTTACTGGTAAAAGGAACAATGCAGCAAGAGGAATTAATGATAATCAACATTTATGCTCCATACATAGGTGCAGCTACTTTCATAAACAAACTCTTTGTGACATCAAGTCACACATAAATTCCAATACGATAATACGGGAAGACTTCAACACCCATCTCACACAATTAGACCAATCTTCTAAACGAATGGTCAGTAAAGATGCCTCAGAACTAAAGAACACCATTAATTAAATCAGAGTAGAAATCAGTGAAGTGGAGAAAAAAATCAATATAAGAAATCAACAGAGACTTCCGGGAAGATGGCGATGGCGAAAAGCAGGGCTTAAGAGCCCCGCTAACAACCAATCTCCATTACCACAAAATCAGCACCTTTCATAGCCAGAAAACACCATCACCAGAGAAACAAAAAAATCACCAGGCTCCAGAGAGAAAGCGGACTGAGAACAGGGCTCAAAGCCACAGAGGAGATACACCAGCCTCACGCCCGAGGACACGGCAGCAGCACTTTACTGCCAGCGGCAGCAGCGACTTCACCAGACGGCTACAGCAAGCCGAGGTGAGCCGCTGCGGAACAGCCAGGCGGGATTTCTCAGCGCAGGAAGCATCTAAAGCTCCCAGTGGCTGAGCTCAGCACACGCTGCAGGGATTCAGAGTGGAACTCAAAACCAAGAAGAAATACGCCAGCCTCACGGCCGAGGGTGTAGCAGCGGCGCCATATTGCCACCAGCGGCAGCAGCAGCGAATTCACCGAGTCCAGTACAGCTACATCTGCGTACTCAAGAACAGTGAGTCAAATTGCGGGCCACAGAGGAGAAATCCCAGTACTGTACTCCCTGGGACTTGACCCAGTGGGGGAGTGGTGGTGGCAGAGATATCACACCATAGGAGAACGTGCAACCTGGCGCCCCCCACAGTCTAAAGCAGCCTCTATCGACTCCCTGGGTCGGAGACTCTGTGATACAACCCAGTAAAGGAGTAGTGGGGTCTGAGATACTACAGACTCAAGATCCAGAACACCTTAAGTGAAGTCATAGTGACCCAAGGGAAGAACCCAGAGAAGGCACAAATTTCCAAAATCATGGGAAAGAGGAATAATACTGGAGCAATGAATGCCCACAACCCCACAATATCAGAACCCGATAAAACAGAAAATCAGAGATTTCTAGAAGATTAAATCAGGAAAATAACTGTAGAAATAATAGAGGTGCTTCGAAAAGAACTCAGAGAGAGCCAAAAAGAGATAAAGGATGCGATTAATGAAGTAAAGGCCTCAATTCAAAGCACAAACAACCGATTAGACCACATGGAGAACAGAATCTCGCTCTTAGAAGATGATCATTCCAAAAATGAACACATAGTTTCTAATATAGAAAAAAATATCCGACAGCAGGAATCTGATATTGAAGAAATATGGGCCCATTTTAAGAAAGCTAACCTAAGAATAATTGGAATAGAGGAGGGAAAAGAAAGTGAAACCAAAGGGATCAACAATCTTCAAGGAAATAATAGCAGAAAATTTTCCAAACATAGAACAAGAGGTTGATACACAGGTCCAGGAAACTTATAGAACTCCCTTTAGACAGGATCGGAGAAGAGGATCCCCACGCCACATAATTGTCAAAATGACCAATGTGGAAGCCAAGCAGAGAACCTTAAAGGCAACAAAAACAAAGGGCCAAGTGACATTCAGAGGCAAACCAATTAGAATCACTCCAGACTTCCCAAACCAAGTCATGAGACCCAGAAGGGCTTGGAGTAACATATTCCAAACTCTGAAAGAAAACAATTTCCAGCCAAAAATTTCCTACCCAGCAAAACTTTCTATCAAATTAGATGGAGAAATAAAAAGCTTCCATGACAAACAGAAACTGAAGGAATTTATGTCTTCAAAACCAGCACTAGAGAAAATACTCAAAGAGATAAACTACAAAGCGTTATTATGTGACACACACCAGAACCAGAGAAACAAGATTTTCCATCCAACAAACAACTAAGATTGGTTATCTGTGGAGATTCATTATTTATGTTAGTCTTTTACCTATCTCCAAATGGTATTGTTTGCCTTTATTGTTGTTAATTTTTAGGATTTCTAGTTATTTCTAGAATATTAATATACCTTCAGATATAGCATTTGGAAATACTTTATCCTATTCTACTAGTAACTTTTAACTCTGTTTACATTGTCTTTGGATATACAATATATTTTTTTTATTTTTTAGGGAGTTTGTATATTCTTCTGTTGCCTGTGCTATTGCAATCATACCCAGGAAATCACTGCCAATTTCAATGTTGTGAGGTATTATGACCCAGATTTTCTCCTAAAAGTTTATAGTCTTAAGATTTATATTTAGGTGTTTTATCTATTTTGAGTTAATATTTGTATATGGTGTTAGTTAAGGGTTCAATTTTATTCTTCTTCATGTAATTATTATTTTTCAGCAATATTTAGTTAAAAGATTATTATTTCCACCACCAAATGTTCGTGGAAACCTTGTCAGAAATAACTTGACAATATAGGGAAGAATTTAGCTCTAGGCTTTTATTTAACTCCAATGGTTTATATATCTGCCTTTAGAATAGTACTACACTGTTTCAATTATTGTAGCTTTATACAGTTTGAAATCAGAAAATATATATCTTCTAGCTTTGTTCTTTTTCAAGATCGTTTTGGGTATCTAGAGTCCATATTCCATATTAGGATAGATTTTTTTTCTGAAAAATAAACATATAAATATATGATAGTTTCACCTAAAAAATAGAAAAAATATTCTCTGGTAAGAAAGAAAGTAAAAAGAAATAATGAAATGTTATTTTAAGTCATCAAAAGCTTGGTATCAGACAAATGAAACTGTTATGTGAGATTATCATTTTTAAGTTTGGATAAATTGCTATAATACTAGAAGTCAACCACTAAGCCAAGCATGGGAGGGAGTGATGGGGAGAAAATGGGGTGGGGATCGGGTGGGGGCTGACTGGGCAATGTGTGCATGTATGTCTACAAAAGTTTGTATCCCACTATGATGTATGAATACAGTGCACCAATAAAAAAAATGCAGGAAAAAAAAAGAAATCAACAAAACCAAAAGCTGGTTTTTCAAAGAAATTAACAAGATAGATAAACCACTAGCCAACCTAACAAAAAAAAGAGAGAATCAACCCAAATTATGAATATAAGGGATTAAAAAGGAGATATCATTGCTTACAGTGTGGAAATCCAGAGTATTATCAGAAACTACTTTGAAAAACTATACTCCAACAAAATGGGTAATCTGGAGGAAACTGATGACTTTCTAGATAAATACAACCTTCCTAAATGGAGTCAAAAAGATACAGAAAATTTAAACAAACAAATAGCCATCAAAGACATTGAAACTGCAATAAAGAGCTTACCATCAAAGAAAAGCCCAGTACTAGATGGCTTCTCAAGTGAATTTTATAAAACCTAATCTATTTAGTAAAATAGAAAAAAAACAGGACTCTACTGAATATTTTATATGAAGATAACATTACATAAATAACAAAACTAAATAAAAATGCTCAAGGAAAAAAAATCTACAGACCTATACCTTTGATGAACCTGGATGCAAAACTGATAAATAAAACAATAGCAACACGCATTCACAACCACATCAACAAAACTATACACCATGAACAGATAGGGTTCATCCCAGGGATGCAAGACTGGTTCAACATATAAAATCAATCCATATTATTCAACATATAAACAGAACCACAGACAAAAAACATATGATCATTTAAATGCATGCTGATTAGGGGAGAGAGGATTCAAAATGGCGACTGATGGCACAGCACTTCTCAGTAGCTGAAACAAATAAAGTTCAACTACTTAGAAAGCAGTGTCTTAATCAACAAAATAAATACATCCCAGGAACCAAAACATATCCAGGTACCTCGGCGGAAACCCTGAACTCGAAGAAGAAGAACAAAGATCAAGCACCAGATCTGCTGCAGATACAATCGTCCGGGACGCCCACCAGCGGGCTGCCTGCGTGGGCTGTCTGCCTGCCCAATCTGCACTCCCGAGCCCTGACTGAAATCACCGTGGCAAGATAATCCGAGACTGAAAACGGACATAGAGCCTCATCTTAAGCAGTTAGCAGCACTCACGTCAGAATTCTGTGTGCTCACAAGCAACTGAATCACAACAAAACAGGGACTCCCATGGATGCCTGGACCAAGGAAGCCAGGTGCATCCAGGGAAAGTCCAGGTCCTAGCGTGCGCCTCAGGCCCAGCACTGGCCCGGGGCATCTATCCCACACCTCAGTATCCAGCACTGTCCTCACACACCCTGTCTGTGCCCGGACCCCTGCTAGTTAGTCAGTGCCTGCGCTACCCCCACCCCTAAAATTGGAGCTTACCTTGTGTACCTAGTCCCCGCCCCCTACTGGAGCCCAGACACCCACCTTGCCAGAGGCCTGCTTTCCAGGTGGCGAAAGCTCTGTGCGCCCGTGAGATCTCCTTGGGCCCCCAGCTTCTATGCCCTGCAGAAGGCAGAGATCATTGCTGGACACCATGCAACGCCTGTGCCCCAGGACACTTGTGCACCTATCCTGCACCCCGAGCCCACCGCAGGGAGTTCCCGCTCGCCCAGCAGCCTGAGACTCAGTTCTAGTCTAGAGCACAGCCCAGTGCACCTTGGAGGAGCATAGCAGCAGACACTAGGCATCTGCACCCACTCACACCTGGGTCCAGTAATAGCAGTGCACCCAGCCTGCACTCTCGGAACTAGCAGAACTCTGGTAGTAAGTGTGGGCATCCAGGAACCAGCAACCCTTTGCCCAGGGTACATCTTGGGACCACACTGGCTAGCCCAGTTAGAATTTCCAGAGACACAGGAAAATCCATCGAGATACAATATCTGCACAGGACTTCAGGGGAAGATTCCAAGTCTACTTTGGACATCCTCCATTCCTGCTGTAGGGAAGCACAGGCTGGAGTCTAGGGCGGTGAGTGCAGAGGTGCTGACTACAGGTTGGAATTACACAGAACATGGGAACTGTACAGAATCTAATAACAGTGATACCAGAGATCCTGACACATAAACCCAAAGCAGTTAAAGGAAAGAAAGGTGTCCAAACACCCAGAGTGACTTAAGAAGATAAAAATAGAGTACAAAAAAACTAAGAGACATTGGATTATATTCTGAAAGCTACCAAAGCAATCAGATATGCAAATATTATATGGACCTGACCCCATATTCATAAATAAGTAGGACTTTTTTTTTTTACTTTGACTGTTGATGTTTTGTTTTGTTTTGCTTTTACAGTGCTTTTGTTTTGTTATGGTTATTGCTGTTTTATTTTGTCCCCATCCTTCTTTCAGTTTAACTTGTTTTTTATATATATCTGTTAGTTTGTCTTGTTTTCTGGTTTCACACAGCTGCTAGTTCCTTTTATTTTATTCTTGTTCTTTTTTCCTCTTTCTTCCTCTTTCCTTCCTTTTTTTGTTCTCCTCTTTTGATTGGTTTTTCCTCTTTTTTCTTGGATTACATAACAGTCTTGGTACCTTGTGTGGATTTTTTTAAGTTTGTCTGCTCCTTCCATCACCCCTCTTACAAACTTCCCCACACTAACCTATATACTCTTTTCCCCAAAAAATTTTCCCCATAATATACTTCCTTGTTTAATACTCAAAGTATTTCATACCTCCATAGTTACTCTACTAACTACAAGAGTCCTACTAGTTAACTCTCTCTCATTCTCAGCAAGATATTAACTTATTATACTTAAAGTCTTTCTCAACCTAAACATATCCTCCACCTAATCCAACTCCTTTACCCATCACCCCAGCTCCTCCCACATCACCAACCCTCAACATTGGTAAAGCTCTGCTGACTGCCAATACCTCTAAATTCCTAATATTAAGATTGGACTAAGCATAATATTCCAAAAAGATGGGTAGAAATCAGAAAAACAGGATAGAGAAGGCTATAATATGAGAACCAGAAATAATGAAGAGACAGCAGAAATCATGAATACTTACCTACTAGAAATTCAAGAAGGGGAGTTCAGAATCTTGATGTACAATATTATGAATGGACTTAAAACAAGTCTAGGGGAGGTGAAAGGTGAGTTAGAAACACTAAGAAAGAATCATAAAGAGGTCTGGAATGAAATGAAAGAGGCAATAAGTGAAATGAAGACAGCAATAGAAAGAAATTCTGGAAGATTAGATGAAATGGAAAACAGAATATCAATATTAGAAAACAGTACATCCCAAACCGAAAACACAGTCAGTGATATACAGAAATATTTACAGCAACAAAACCTAAACATCCAGTAAATATGGGATAATATAATGTGTCCTAACTTACGTATAATAGGCATTGAAGAAGGGATAGAGGTACAGACCAAGGGCATCTGTAATCTCATCAAGGAAATAATCTCAGATAATTATCCAAATATGGGAAGAGACTTGGACCTTCATGTCCAGAAGGCATAATGAACTTCACTGAGACAGGAACAAAGAAAGACCACTCCATACCACATAATAACCAAAATGACTAACACAGAGGCCAAGGAAGGAATCTTAATAGCAGTGAGAACAAAAGGACAGGTGACATACAGAGGCAAAACAATAAGAATCACCCCAGATTATACAACCCAGGTCATGAATGCTAGGAGAGACTGATACGAAGTAATTCAGACCCTGGAAGAAAATAACTTCCAACCAAAGATTATTTATCCAGCAAAACTACTATTCAAGATCAATGGTGAAACCAAAGTCTTTCAGGATAAACAGAATCTTAAAAAATTCATGAATTCAAAGCCAACACTAGAGAAAATTCTTAAAGAAATAAACCATAAGGAAGAAAAAAGAAGCAGACATCAGAACCAGACAAGAGAGGAAGTTAATAAGTGGGCCATTTAAGTAAAGAAGAAAGATCAAACCACCCAAGAGTAGACAGAACACAAAATGGCAGAAAACAAAAATCATATTTCAATAATATCTCTTTAATGTCAAAGGACTTAATCACCAATAAAAAGACATAGACTGGCAATGTGGATTAGGAAACATAATCCAAATATATGCTATCTGCAATAAACTCAACTTACAGCCAAAGACATTCACAGACTGAAAGCGAAAGGAGGGAAAAAGATATATCATGCTACTGGAGACCAAAAAAGAGCAAGGGTAGCAACCCTGATATCCAACAAAACAGACGATAAACTAAAACACATCAAAAGTGACAAATCAGGGCACTTCCTTTTAATAAAAGGAACAATACACCAAGAAGATATAATGGTAGTAAATATTTATGCCCCAAACATGGGTGCAACCACATTTGTAAAACAAACCTTTTTTGTATATAAGATCCCAAGTAGACCCAAATACGATAATTCTGGGAGACTTTAATATGCATCTCATACCACTGGATTGATATTAAAGGCAAAAGATGAGTAAAGACGCTTTAGACCTAAAGGAAACCATAAACCAAATGTACCTAATAGACATTTTCAGATTATTTCAACTAGGCACTACAGAATACACAATCTTCTCAGCAGCCCATGGAAAATTCTCCAAATAGACCACATCCTGGGACACAAAGAAAATACCAGCAAATTCAAAAGATGTATTATAATTCCTTGCATCTTTTCAGACCACAACGGAATAAAAGTAGAAATTAACAACAGGAAACTCAAAAGAAAGTATTCAAATTCATGGAGATTGTATGATGCACTATTTAATGATGAATGGGTAAGAGCAAAATTAGGGAAGAAATAAAAAAAATTATGGAAACAAATGAAAACAGAGGCAAAACCTACCAAAATCTATGGGACACCATGAAGGCAGTATTAAGAGGAAAGTTTATTGCATTGAGTGCCCACATAAGAAGGACAGAGAACCACCAAGTACAGAACCTAATGACACAACTCAAGGACCTAGAATTTCTGCAGCAGTCTATTCCCAAAGCCAGCAGAACACAAAAAAAATCATTAAAATTAGAGCAGAAATAAATGAAATAGAGAACAAAAAACGAATTCAAAGAATCAATAAAACAAAAAGTTGGTTCTTTGAAAAGATTAATAGAATTGATAAACCCCTGGCCAACCTAACCAAAAGAAAAAGAGAATCAACTCAAATGATCAAAATTAGAAATGAAAAAAGGAGATATCACCACAGATATTGAAGAAATTTAAAAGATTATCATAAACTAATTTAAAAATTTATACTCCAATAGAGTTGAAAACATGGAAGAAATTGATAGATTTCTAAGCACAGTTAACCTTCCTACACTCAGCCAAGAGGATATAGCAAGCCTAAACCAACCAATAAGAAACAAAGAAATAGAAACAGCAATAAAAATTTTTCCACCAAAAAAAAAAAAAAAAGCCCAGGCCCAGATGGGTTTCCAGCTGAATTCTACAAAACCTTCAGTGAACAACTAATACCAATACTTCATAACTTGTTCCGGGAAATTGAAAGAGATGGAACTCTCCCAAATTTCTTCTATGAGGCCAGTATAATATAAATTCTCAAACCAAATAAAGATACCTCAAGAAAGGAATACTACAGACCAATATCCTTAATGAACACAGTTGCAAAAATTCTAAACAAAATACTAGTTATACGCATTCAAAAGTATATCAAGAGAATAATACATCATGACCAAGTTGGTTTCATCCCAGAAAAACAAGGCTGGTTCAAATTACGCAAATCAACACATGTTATTTACCACATAAATAGAACCAAGAACAAAAACCGCATCATCATAGCAATAGATGTTGAAAAAGCATTTGACGAAATCCAACACCCATTTATGTGAAAAACACTGCAAAAAATTGGGATAGAAGGAAAGTACTTCAACATTATTAAGGCAATATACTGTAAACCCAAAGCCAACATTATATAAAATGAGGAAAAACTGCAAAGAATTTCCGCTAAAGTCAGGAACAAGACAAGGATGCCTTCTATCACCACTCCTTTTCACTACAGTCCTTGTGACGCTTGCTGTAGCAATAAGACAAGAGAAGAAAATAAAAGGAATTCACATAGGTAGAGAGGAATTAAAATTATCCTTATTCGCAGATGTCATGATCCTTTATCTGGAAGATCCAAAGAACTCAACCAGAAGACTTGTGGAGCTGATCGACAAATTCAGCAAAGTCGCAGGATACAAAATCAACCTAAAGAAATCAGTGGCTTTTCTTTATGCCAACAAAGAATCCACAATGAAAGAAACAAAGAAAACAATTCCATTCATTGCAACCTCAAAACCAATAAAATACTTAGGAATAAACCTAACATAAGATGTAAAAGACCTCTACAACAAAAACTATAAAACATTAAAGAAAGAAATTGAAGAAGAGCTTGGAAGTTGGAAAGATCTCCCATGCTCGTGGATAGGCAGAATAAATATAATCAAAATGGCCATTCTGCCAAAACTGATTTATAGATTAAATGCAATTCCCATTAAAATACCAGCGACATTCTTCAGAGACCTAGAAAAATCAATCATGAACTTTATATGGAGAAAGAAAGACCCAGAATAGCCAAAGCAATTCTCAGTAGTAAGAAACATGCAGGAGGCATTACAATCCCAGACTTCAAACTCTACTATAGAGCAATAGTAGTAAAAACACATGGTACTGGCATAATAACAGATATACTTACCAGTGGTATAGAATAGAAGATACAGAAACAAATCCACACATCTTTATTCAATTAATCTTTAACAAAGGGGCCAAACTCATACGCTGGAGAAAAGACAGCCTTTTCAACAAATGGTGCTGGGAGAACTGGCTAACCATTTGTAAAAAGATGAATCTAAACCCCTATATCTCACCAAGCACAGAAATCAACTCAAGATGGATCAAAGACTTAGAAATTAGACCTGAGACTGTGAAGTTAGTAGAGGAGAGCATAGGTTCAACACTAAAACATATTGGCACAGGCAGTAACCTTCTCAACAAAACCTCCAAAGCTCAGGAAATTAAAGCAAGAATAAACAAGTGGGATAGCATCAAACTAAAAAGTTTCTTCTCATCAAAGGAAACTATCAACAACCTAAAGAGGAAGCCTACAGAATGGGAAAAGATCTTTACCAGCCACCATTCTGATAGCGGGCTAATATTTAGAATATACAAAGAGCTCAAAAGACTCTACACTAGCAAAACAAACAACCCAATCAAGAAATGGGCAAATGAACTAAATAGACACTTCACAAAAGAAGAGATACAAAGGGCCAATAGATACATGAAAAGATGTTCTACATCACTTGCCAGCAGGGAAATGAAAATTAAAACTACACTGAGATTCCATCTAACCCCAGTCAGAATGGCAAGCATAAAGAAATAAAATAACAACAAATGCTGGCGAGGATGTGGGGAAAGAGGAATTCTTTTACACTGTTGCTCAGAATGCAAACTAGTTCAGCCACTATGGAGATCTGTGTGGAGATCCCTAAGAAAGGTGGGAATAGATCCACCATATGATCCAGCTATACCACTCCTGGGTATCTTTCCAAAGGGGTTGAATTCAGAGAACTACAGCAACATATGCATACCTATGTTCATAGCAGCACAATTTGTAATAGCCAAAATATGGAACCAACCCAGATCTCTATCTACAGATGAATGGCTAGTAAAACTTTGGGAAATACACACAATGGAATTCTATTCAGCCATAAAGAAGAACAAAATTATATCATTTGCAAGAAGATGGAAAGCCCTGGAAAACATTATGTTAAGTGAGATCAGCCAAGCACAGGAGGAGAAGGTACATATATTTCCTCTAATATGCCCAAACTAGGAAACACAGAGGATACCAGTGGGACTCCAGATAATGGAGGGGAAATATCAGCAAAGTTTGAATGGAAAGATAGGAGAGAAGGAAGGCTGATCTTGATTAATGAGGGTCTACATCTGAATATGTGTAAAATTATGAATATGACATGGCTAACCTGGACAACCATTGGTGGGAAGGAAAAATTGTGGGGGGTAGAGGGCACCAAATATAGTTTAAATGTATATTATTTATGTTCAATAAAAATTGTTAAAAGAAAAAAAATAAATACATGCTGAAAATAATTTAATAAAATCCAACATCCATTTATGATAAAAAGCACTGCAGAGAACTGAAATAGAAGGAACATACCTCAACATCATAAAGGCAGTCTATAATAAGTACACAGCTATCATATTAAATGAGGAAAAACTTTGAGAATTCCCCCTAAAAACAGAAACAGGACAAGAATATCTATTATCATCACTTCTCTTCAATATAGTACTTGAGACTCTAGCCAGAGGAATAAGGCAAGAAAAGGAAATCAAAGGAGTAAAATGTGAAAAGAAGAACTCAAACATTCACTCTTTGCAGAAGACATGATACTAAGGAGGTTCAAAAATCTCAACCAAAAGGCTGATAGAACTGATCAACAAATTCAGTTAAGTGTCTGGATACAAAATCAATCTTAAAAAATTAGAAAGTTTTTTGTACACTGACCATAAATCCACTGAAAAATAAATTCAGAAAACACTTCCACTCAGGATTTCCCACAAAAAATTACTTAAGAATACATTTAACCAAGGAGATAAAAGATCTCTACAAATAAAATTATAAAACATTAAAAAAAGAAATCAAAGAAGATCTTAGAAGATGGAAAGATCTTTCATGTTCATGGATAAGCAGAATACATAGCACCAAAATGGCCATACTTCCAAAAGTGACCTACAGATTCAATGCAATGCCATTAAATTGCCAAGATCACCCAGGCATGGTGGTGCACACTTGTGATTCCCGAGCTTGGGAAGTGGAGACAGGAGGATCTCACAGGTTTGAAGCCAGCCTCATTGGCTTAAGTGACCCTGTTTCTAAATAAAAATACAAAATAGGTTTTGGAATGTAGCCCAGAGGTAGAAGGATTTCAAGGAACCCCAGTACCACCACCAAAAAAAAAAAAAAAAATTACCAAGATCTTTCCTCACGGACATAAAAAAACCAGTCCTTAAGTACATTTGGAACAACATTATACCCAGAATAGCCAAAGTAGTTCTCAGAAACAAAAAAAAAACCACGCAGTAGAAATCAAAATACCTTACTTTAAACTGCACTCCAAAGCCATTGTAATTAAAAAAAAAAAACATGGTATTGGCACAAAAACAGATACATAGACAAAAGAAGCACAACAGAAGTCTCAGAAACAATTCCAAACACTTACAGCCAATTTATTTTTTGAAAAAGAAGCCAAAAGCATACACTGGAAAAAAAAGGTAGCCTCCTCAACAAATGGAGTTAGCAAAACTGGTTAACCATATTCAGAAAAATGGAAATAAATCCCACGTTCTCACCCTGCACAAGAAAATTCAAGATGGATCAAAGAACTGAAAATTAGAACAGAGAATTTGAGGCTCCTTGAAGAGGGCATATGTCCAACACTGCAATACATAGGCACAGATAAAAACTTTCTCAAAAAGACCCCAATGGCAAAAGTAAGTAAAAGGCAAATCAATATGTGAGTTGCATGAAACTGAAAAGCTTCTGTACGGCAAAGGAAACTGTCAAGAACCTCAATTGAGAGGCAACAGAAACTTCTCTGATAGAGGACTAATACCTAGAATATACAGAGGACATAAGAAACTCAGCACTAAGAAAACAAATAACCCAACTAAAAAATGGGCAAGTGAATTAAATAGACACTTAACCAAAGAAGAATTTCAGATGGCCAATAAATGCATGAAAAATGCTCAAAATCATTGGCAATTAGAGAGATGCAAATCAAAGCTATTCTGAGATTTCACCTAACTCCAACTAGAATGACAATCATTCAAAACACAAATGACAACAAATGCTGGTGAGGATATGGAAAAGTGGGAATTCTAAAACATTGTTGGTGGGATTGCAAGTTAGTGCAACCACTTTGGAAAACAATAGAGGATCCTCAGAAGAATGGGAATGAACTTACCATTTGATTCAGCAATACCACTTCTGGGTAACTACCCAAAAGAAAGAAAACAAAACTACCAAACTAATGCTTGCACATCTATCTATGTTCATAGCTCCACAATTCACCATTGCCAAACTATAGAACCAGCCAAGATGTCTATCAACAGATAAATGGATTACAAAACTCTGGGATATGTACACAATGAAATTTTACTCAGCCATAAAGAAAAAGACAATTACATAATTTGCAGAGAAATCGATGGAAGTGGACAACATTATTCAAAGTGAGATTAGTCAGTCACAAATGAGAAGAAATTGGATGTTTTCTCTAATATGTGAAAGCTAGGGAGAAATGGGTAACACAAGGAATTCTAGATGAAGAAGGAGATCCTATAGAGGAGAAAATAAGGAGACCTAAGGGAGGGAATGGGAGGGCCAAGAAAGAAACTCTCTAAGGCACATGATGTACTTAAACAAACATAAAAGTCAATCGCTAAGACAAGCATGGGAAGGAGGAATGGAGAGGGAAATGGGGTGGGCATGGCTGAATGATTCTAAATATAGCATTACAGAAGGAATAATCTAAATCTAGGTGTGTCAAATTATGGCATGGGGAGCCAATTATAGCCTAATGGTTACTTTTTGTAAGTAAGGTTTAATTGGAATACAATCATACTCATTCTCTTATATATTGTCCACAATAACTTTCTTGCTATGATAACAGATTTGAGTAGTCATAATATTTACTATTTAAACTTTTACAGTAAAATGATATTTCATACTGGCCCAGATACATTCTATCAAAAATAATAGTATTACAATGAAGAGATAGTTTGAGCAAAACAGTGATGTGAGAAAGTATTTTGTATGTTTGCTCAGAGCAAATAAATGACAGTAAAATTCTCAAATGTAAAAGGTATTGTTCACAAAAAACTTAACTTTGTAAAATGGGACTTTGTATTTTTTAGAAGTGAATGGAAGACCAAAGATTCACATCTTTTCAGCTCCCTTGCTAGGTATCTTGTTGAACTATTGAGATTTGACCATACATTGGCTGTGGTTTAATAATATCTGAAAACCGGCTAGATTCTTAAGTGGAGTGGCAATTATAATAGCCCAATACTCAGATAATGTTTCTTTAGCTAGATGCAAAAATATTGCATAAGGAGAATGACACGGGACACAACATACTTTGGACTATTAGGAATACCAGAGGGTCTCTAGTTATTTGAGGGGAAACCTCAGCAAAGCTGAAATGTAAAGGTAGGAGATGAAGAAGGGTGATGTTGATTAACAGAGGAGGTACATTCAAATATGTGTAAAAGTATGAATATAGTATGGTTAACCTGGACACTCATTGTTGGGCAGTGGAGAGGTGGAAGTGGGGGATGGGAGAGGGCACCAAGCATAGTCTGAATATATGTCATTTTCAATATGATCCATCCATATAAAAATTAAAAAATAAAATAAATTACACTAAGAAATGGAGAAAAACCTGGAAAACAGGTGCTAGTAATAAAACATTGTTAAAAGAAAAAAATGCCATGAGTTTTGTTATTAATCCTTCCTTGAGATATGTTAATTTTTTGAATATGTTAACTTATATTTTTAATAAAATTTAGAAAAGTTAAAAAAATTATTGCTTATTTGTTCTCAAACTGTTGGCTGCCTGTCCTTTTTACATCTTGCTTCTTACTCCTTGAGCCAATATAAAAAAAAATTAACCTCCCTGTGTTAGCAACTGGACCTGAAAGATAAGAGAAGAACCAGTTGTCATTACAGTTAGATTCGAGTTATCTTTATAAAAGATTACTTTGTCACAAGGTTTTACATTTGTTTACTTTGGTAAGAGCATAAAGTACTTGTGAAAATATATGACAAAGACTAAAAAGACATTGTGACTAAAAGTTTTTAATGTAATGAGTTGAGACTTCTTTCTGAAGATTAGAAAAGAGCAATTAGATAACATATTTTACTTTTTTAAACTAGAGATTGATGTGACCTCTTACAAAAAAAAATAAAAACAAAAAAAAACTGTGGCTGTTAAAAATAAAGACAATTTTAGCCAGGTGTGGTGGCACACACTTGTAATCCCAGCATTTGGGAGGGTGAGACAGCAGGATTTCAGTTTGTGGCCAGCCTCAGCTATTTAATGAGGTCCTTTGCGATTCAGTGAGACCCGGTTTCAAAATAAAGAATAAAATTAAGGCTTGGGTTGTTGTTCAGAGGTAGAAGACCCCTGGTTTCCATCCTTAGTACCACAAAAATAATAATAAAATAAAACAGTGAATTTTTAATTTGTGATTTTTAAGGGTTCAAACCTAGAGGCAGTCTACCTCCTCGATACACTGTCAGACCTATTTTATGTTCATTTTGAAGCAGGGTCTTACTAAGTTGCTGAGGAATTCACTGAGATGCTGAAGCTGGCCTTGATCCTCCTGCCTCAGCCTCCCAAGTACTGGGATTACAAGTGTGTGGCACCATTTCCAGCAAAAACTTATTATTTTAAGCAAAAAGGGTATATACAAGAATAAAAATTTGAATTAAATGAAGATGCCTAGGTAAAGAATTTTATTGCATCTGAGAATGAAAAGTCTAGACTATGTCTTGTACTTTTAAACCTATTTCAATGACAAAAGCATCTAGTAGCTATAGACACATTTGTCATGGCTTATAAGAAAAAATAAAAAGGAAGATCATGCATCTGCTAGACTATGAGCTATTTGAAGGCAGACCCTGTCTTTTATGTCTGAATACTCCATACTTAGCAGCGTGCTTATTATTAATATGCAGGGGGTTGTACAAGATATGGATGATTAGCTTAACTTTAATTGATCCTGTCTTTTTTTTTCCAATAAATGGCAAGGCTATACATGAACACAAATGATTAATGAAGCTCACTGTCTTCCTAAATCCTAATTATTGATCTTAGAAGAGTCACATATATTTATACTGTGTAATTTTGTAATCTGTTGGTGACAAAGGAATCTCTCTGTGTATGTATGTGTGTGTGTGTAACTATGTGTGATATGTATTTTTTACTTATCAAAATAACCTTCCTATATTCACTTACTGCTCTTAGCTCTGAAACTTTCATTTTTTTTAGTTACTACCATACAAGATGTGCTAAATTACATTTGATAAGTTTGTTCCTCTAACTGAGCAAAGGAAAATTTGTGAAATTCAGGTTTCTAGCCTAACCAGTATACATAAAGGCTAAAAGTACACTCTGCTTGAGTTAGAGCTGCTATTGAGATGCGCAAGAGGCCTTTTAGCCAACTGTCTGCTAAAAGTATGTAATTTCTATTGCTCAAATTCAGCAAGTAAATGGTTCTACTTCTGACACTTTTCTAATGTATCTTCAAGAAATCTTTCTAGATTGAAGGAAACATGAAATCTTTCTAGACTATTTTGAATGGACCCTTTAAAAGCAAAGTACTTCCAGTAGCTTTTGATTTCTAATTCTGCAAGTGCTTTAGTGGTAAACCTGAATATTTGGAAAGTTGCAAAAGCATGAATCTTGATTCCTGAACCATAAATTGTTCCTATGTTTTTTTTTAAACCACTGTCCATTACCACTGTCCCCATTAGAGCAAAAGGTTGTTTGGAGAATCTGGAACTGTTTCTCACTCTGGAGAACCTGAAATCTGACCCATGCAGAAACCAACTTGAGACCCTGAAGGAAACAACATATTCCAAACCTAGGGAGAAAATGGGTCATAGGGGAAACTCTAGACAAAGAAGGAGATACCATAGATGAGCAAATGAGGTGATCTAACTGAGGAGATGGGAGGGGGAAGGGGGGAATTCTCCAATCCTCATGATGCACATTAACAAATATTTCAAGGTTAATAAGTAAGCCAAAGATGAGGAGGGAGAGGTAGGTAATTGGGTAAGGGCTAATTGTTTGATGTGTGCATGTATGAATGTACCATCTTGTAAAAAAAATTACAAAAAGAAACACCAGAAAAATATCAGAAAAAATTCCCTGACATCAAACATCACTGAACTATTGATCCAGTGTCAGTCACCATACTGATAAGAATCTATTTCCATAAATTTTATTTTGTGAGAAAAACAAGTTCTGATTCCTTTAAGCAATTATGTTCTGGCATACTGTTTAATGATGTAGAGGTAGTGCTAGCAGAGTAGTACAACAGTAACTTGTAGATGGTATCACAGAAGGCTCTAAGACACTATATGGAGAACAAAAGAGAGATTAACCAGTTTTTCTTTTGGGCATCTGTTCTTATCTTAATGAAAATGGTAGTAACAGCTACAGGCTAAGAAAAAAATCATAGGTCCTGCCATGTGAAAAACTAGGGTCGAATCCCAGCTCTGCCCCTCATTGTTATGCTGCCTTAAAATCAACATCAAGATAGTTTTTGACACTTAAAATAGGAAAGCCAGATACAGTAGAACACCCATTTAATCCCAGTACCTGGAAGACTTATATAGTAAAATTACAGTTTGAGGCCAGCATGCAGTAGATTTGTGAGATTCAAATTCTACAGTGAAGTTTGCTTCATAGCTTATGTCACTCTGTAGAAATAACATTCATAGAGAAATAAGCATGCTCTAAGTAGCACCCTACAGTCACTAGTAAATTAAGAGAACAGCAGCTCTAGTTCTCTTTTTCTGCATGCTCTCTATTTTTATAAGCATCATATGTTTTTTTTTTTTTTCTCTCCAAATCCTTAAAAAGGACTAAGCGGGAACCTAATTACCCTCTTTGGGTAATTTTTCCCCCTTAGTCACTGTGCTAGTTCTTGATGAATTGTTTCATTTGTGATGTCATATGAACTATTATTCTTTTTTAATTTATTTTTTATATTTTTATTGGTGCACTGGATCCATACATCATAATGAGATAAAAAAAATAAACTTTTGTAGACATACATGCCCACATCGCCCAGTTAGCCCCTACCCAATCCCCACCCTGTTTCCTCCCCATTCCTCCTTACCATGCTTGGCTTTGTGGTTGACATCTAGTATTATAGCAATTTATCCAAAATTAAAAATGATAGTCTCACACAACAGTTTCATTTGTCTGATACCAAGCTTTTGATGACTTAAAGATAACATTTCAATATTTCTTTTTGCTTTCTTTCTTACCAGAGAATATTTTTTTCTTTTTTTTTAGGTGAAACTATCATACATTTTTTGTTTCCTTTTCTTTTCTTTTACACACTCCTTTTAAATGTACAAATATATTGCTAAAGTTTTTGTTTTATTTTTGTGTGTTTTTATTGGTGCATTATAGTCTCAGGTTGTAATGTAAATCGTGTTAACAATGGCATACATGCACACAGCATTTATTGAGGCTCCCTCCACCTCTCTGTTTCCCCCTTCCAAATACAGAGCACTGAGTTTGATGTTGGTATATTCACTTATATGCCCATAATCAATGGTATAATTTTATTACTTAATCTCTGTCTTTCCCCTCCCCGTCCCTTATACAATTTTCCTGGCTCCACTGAGTTTTTTCTCCATTATTTGGAGTCCTTGTATCCCAAATACACTCTAACTTGCATGTATGAGAGAAAACATATGACCCTTTATTGTCTGTGATTGGCTAATCTCACTTAATATAATGTTCTTCAGGCCATTTTATTTTCTAGAAAATGACATAATTTTGTTCTTCTTTATTGCTGAGTAGAATTTCACTGTGTATATTTCTCATACTTTTGATTTTTTAAGGTTTATAAAATAACCTTTATTTTTTAAAGTTAATATATGCACTACAGCAAACAAAAACACAAAAAGCAAAGAACAAAGTCATCCAGTCACAAGCAGCTTGGTTGGCTGTGTCCTTCCACTCCTGTGTACACATACACAACATGAAATTTGTGTGATCAAGATTGTAGTATGTATTGTGCTTTTCCACACATCAATATTCAACTCAAAATCTTAACGTTACAAGAGTATTTTCAATAATCAAGGATAAAGTACACCAACTCAACCTGTTCAAAAATTGTAATCCTGCCTTTCTTGGGACAAAAATTTTTCTGAAGATAGAAAGGGCAGCAGGCCTCTCAGAGGCTACAGCACCAGGCTCTAGCACAACCCCCTGCCCAGCACCAGCGGAGATCCAGCTCAAACCACATCCCTGGGACCTGACTTACACCAACATGGCAACAATATCCGAAAGCTCCTTCAGAGACCCAGGAAGCACGGAGACTGTGCCGGACCTACAGCTGCCGGTAAGCCGCCCCGGGGCCCCGAGGCTTGGGCTTCGCTCCTTCCAGAGCCCCCTGGGCTGCTACTATTTCCTGCACCAGCCCAGTCAAGCCCAACCCCAGCCCAGCCAGGGCCCAGCACCAGCCAGCAGCCTCTCACAGGCTGCAGCACCAGGCTTTAGCACAGCCCCCGCCCAGCACCAGCAGAGCTCCAGCCCAAACCATAGCCCCGGGACCTGACTTACACCAACGTCACAACAAAATCCAAAAGCTCCTTTGGAGACCCAGGAAGCACCAAGACCTAGGAGTCACCTCTGCGCCAGACCTAGAGCCTCCGGAGAACCAAATACGAAAGAACTACCAGCCCTTCAGAGCTTCTGATTGGGCTGCCAGCTACTCCACCATCATCCAATCCATACCACTACAATGGGAAGACAACAGAAGAACAGGCCTGAGAACTCTGAAAATATGAGAACCAGGAATAGTGGAGAAATGACAGAAGTCATGAATACTGACCTTCTAGAAATGCAAGAGGGGAGTTCCGAATCTTGATCTACAATATGATGAAAGGATTTAAAACAAGTCTAGCGGAAATGAAAGATGAGATAGAAACACTAAGAAAAAATCAGAAAGAGGTCTGGAATGAAATGAAAGAGTCAATAAGTGAAATGAAGACAGCAATAGAAAGAAATTCTGGAAGATTAGATGAAATGGAAAACAGCATATCACTGTTAGAAGACAGTACATCCAAAACTGAAAACACGGTCATCGATATACAGAAATCTTTACAGCAACAAAACCTAAACATCCAGCAAATATGGGATAATATGAAGCGCCCTAACTTACGGATAATAGGCATTGAAGAAGGGATAGAGGTACAGACAAAGGGCATCCGTAATCTCTTCGAAGAAACAATCTCAGAGAATTTTCCAAACATGGAAAGAGACTTGGATCTTCATGTCCAGGAGGCATACAGAACTCCATTGAGACAGGACCAAAGAAGGACCTCGCCATGCCACATAATAACCAAAATGACCAACATAGAGGCCAAGGAAGGAATCTTGAAAGCAGTGAGAACAAAAGGATGGGTGATATATAGAGGCAAAACAATAAGAATCACCCCAGACTATACAACCCAGGTCATGAATGCTAGGAGAGACTGGTATGTGATTCAGACCCTGGAAGAAAATAGTTTCCAACCGAAGCTTATTTATCCAGCAAAACTACTATTCAAAATCAATGGGGAAACAAAAGTGTTTCAGGATAAACAGATTCTTTAAAAATTCATGAATTCAAAGCCTACACTAGAGAAAATTCTTAAAGAAATAAACCATAAAGAAGAAAAAAGAAGCAGACTCCAGAACCAGATAAGAGAGGAAGTCAATAAGTGGGCCATTTAAGTAAAGAAGAAAGACCAATCCATCCAATAGTAGACAGAAAATAAAATGGCAGAAAACAAAAATTATATTTCAATAATATCTCTTAACGTCAAAGGACTTAATCACCAATAAAAAGACATAGACTGGCAATGTGGATTAGGAAACATAATCCAAATATATGCTGTCTGCAAGAAACTCACCTCACAGCCAAAGACATTCACAGGCTGAAGGTGAAAGGATGGAAAAAAGATATATCATCCTACAGGAGACCAAAAAAGAGCAGGGGTAGCAACCCTGATATCAAACAAAACAGACTTTAAACTAAAACACATCAGAAGAGACAAATCAGGGAACCTCCTTTTACTAAAAGGAACAATACACTAAGAAGATATAATGATAGTAACTATTTATGCCCCAAACATGGGTGCAACCACATTTGTAAAAAAAAAAAAAACCCTTCTGGACATCAGATCCCAAATAGACCCAAATACAATACTTCTGGGAGACTTTAATATGCCTCTCACACCACTAGATCTATCTTCAAGGCAAAAGATGAGTAAAGACTCCTTAGAAATAAAGAAAACCATAAACCAAATGGACCTAATAGACATTTAGAGAATATTTCAACCAGGAATAACAGAATACACATTTTTCTCAGCAGCCCATGGAACCTTCTCCAAAATAGACCACATACTGGAACACAAAGAAAATGCCAGCAAATTCAAAAGATGTAATATAATTCCTTGCATCTTTTCAGACAATAATGGAATAAAAGTAGAAATTAACAACAGGAAACTCAAAAGAAATTATTCAAATACATGGGGATTGAATGATATACTATTGAGACTTCCGGGAAGATGGCGACGGAGGAAAGCAGCACTTACAAGTCCCACTAACAATCGTACTCTATTATCACAAAACCAGCACCTTTCAGAGCCAGAAAACACCACCAGCAAAGATATAAAAACTGTAAATACAAGGGACAGAAAAAAAGAGGGCTGGAAAAACAAGACACCAGAAAGAAACCAGCCCAAAGTGCCACGGCCGCCACAGTGCAGAGCAGCCAGAGCTGTGGCAAGAAGCGGCCAGAGCGGCCGGAGTGGCCGGAGCTGCGGTGCGGAGCAGCGTGGCCTACATCTTCCCAAGCAGCACCAGGCTCCAGAGAGGAGGGAAACTCAGAATGGAGCTCAAATCCATAGAGGAGGTACGCCGGCTAATTAATATACAGCATGTCAGAAATAGGTTTTATTTGTGGAATTTATTGCTAGCTAATTAGCATGATGGATATTAGAGCTGGTCTCTTGATGGAGAAATAAAAGACATTAAGATAGAGAAACAAGTAGTAGCTAAAATATTCTAGAATTTCTCTTGATGAAATGCTTATAGAATCTGGTGAGGCTTTACTGTCAAGTTTATAAAAAACTATTGAATAGCCACTGTTGTAGAATCTAGAATATTTCTAGTTACCTGAGATTGCCTATAAAGGCAATAAAATTATTCTCTAGAATAGCATTTTGTCTTCCTCATGTTCTCTTTCATGCAAGGTAGTAGTATGAACACTTAAATGGGCAGAAAGCTAAGCTTTTATTGAGGTTACAAAAGAAATTTGTGATCAGATTAGTGTCTGCTTCCTAAGAAGTATTTAACTGACATATTTGTAACAAAATATGGTCTTACATTTACTGTCATTTTAACCTGGCAATGTGAGATTTAGGAAAAGTACCTAAACCAGGCTTTCCTCAAATGTCTATAGTGATATTTATTACCTACTGGAAAGAATGTGAGAGATCAAATTGTCTTATGTAACTTTGCGTCAGGGCTCGGGAGTGCAGATTGGGCAGGCAGGCAGCTCGCGCAGGCAGACCAACGGCGGGTGTCCCGATTGTATCTGTAGCAGGTCTGGTGCCCGATCTTTGTTCTTCTTCTTCAAGTTCAGAGTTCCTGCCGAGGTACCTGGATCTGTTTTGGTTCCTGAGATGTATTTATTTTGTTTATTAAGACACTGCTTTCTAAGTAGTTGAACTTTGTTTCAGCTACTGAGAAGTGCTGTGTCCCTCAGTCACCATTTTTTTGTCTTATGTAACTTTGAAACAAAAATTTTCTCTATAACTTTATACAGTTATAACTGTGAAACAGATACTTCACACAGAAAGGAGAGATTGAATGCCAAGTAATTGTTTTATTTCTCTTACTATAGTCTTCTTTTGGGGATTAATTAAGGCAGTCCTATTGGAGGAAGATCAAAGCTCAGGCTCTCATAGGAAGATAGAATGATTTCTTTTTGTCTCTGTGTATCCTGAATTAAAGTCTCTGAAAATGATGAGTGTAAGTATTAGAAGGTTTTCTTGTATCCTGAATTAAAGTCTCTGAAAATGATGAGTGTAAGTATTAGAAGGCTTTCTTGTATCCTGAATTAAAGTCTCTGAAAATGATGAGTGTAAGTATTAGAAGGTTTTCTTGTTCAGGAATGTGTTAAATATCACAGATTTTCTGTTATTTTTTTCTCTTTCTGATTTAAAATAGGAAAATAATACTCATAAAATATGAGAAACAAGTGATATGTCTTTTGGTTTCTAAGAGGAAAATATGTGTTGTCAGGGAAAACTAAACAATGAAAGCCACAATGAGTGAGAAACATCTACATCAATCTACTGTATGCTATTGCGGGGCTTGTGAAATGTTGGGAAATGACTTATCAGAGTTGACTATGACAGTCTCTAACTCTATCCCTTTGAAATTCTTTATGAGTTAGATTGGTAAACAACTCTAATCAATACATGTGTTCTGAGATTACTAGACCAAGATAGTGTACAGCACACCCAGATCAAACTTCAAAGTGAAACTACATAGATGTAGGGCCAGGCATCCAGAGAATTTTAACAAAAACCTTGTAGATCCTATATAACCTGATTAATAAAATCAGAAGCAAAAGTTAAAATAAATAAATAAATTGAATCTCTCATTCTTTTTCATTTTTTCTATTTTTTAAAATATGTATATTGTTATTGGTGAATTGTAGTCATACATCACAATGTAATAGAAGACTTGTGAGGATAAACAAGCACACATCATCCAATTTAGCCTTTACCAGTCCCCATCCCATTCCCTCCCCCTCCCTCCATCCCATGCTTGATTGGAGATTAACTTTAATACATTTGTTTATGTACATCATGTGTTTTAAAGAGATTTCATTCTCCCCCCTCCCATGCCCTCTGATTGGTCACCTTAATTGCTCCTCTATAGGGCCCTTTCTTCAACTAGATCTTCTCCTCCTATTACCTATTTCTTCCTAATTTTTGCATATTAGGGAAAACATTTAGTTTTTTTTTTAATTTTCTGTGATATTTCTCTATGTATGCCGCATTGCAATTCTGATCCCACTCTTGAGGGTCCTGACATGGGCCTAGCCACCCGGCAGACTCTGATCCCGGCCTCGTTGGCTCCAGCACCGGCCTTGCCTCATGTCAGGCCCCGATCCCGGCCTCGCTGGCCCTGGCACCAGCCTTGACCCTTGGCAGGCTCCAATCCCGGCCTCAGAGGCCCCAGCACCGGCCATGCCACACAGCAGGCTCTGATCCCAGCCTCGCTGGCCTGGGCACTGGACTAACCCCTCGGCAGGCTCCGATCCCCACCTTGGAGGCCCCAGCACTGGCCTTGCCTCATAGCAGGCTCCAATTCTGGCCTTTTTGGCCCTGGCACTGGCCTAACCCCTTGGCAGGCTCTGATCCTGGCCTCGCTGGGCCCGGCATCAGCCTCACTTCTCTGCAGGCTCCACCAGCCTTGCCTCACAGCAGGCCTCAGTACTGAGCAGGCTGGCTCTGGCACCGGCCTCACCCCTTAGCAGGCTCAGATCTCCATCCTTGTCTCATGGTAGGCCCCGATCCTGGCCTTGCTGGCCCCAGCACTGTTCTAACCCTTTGGCAGGCGCCAATCCTGGCCTCTGAAGCCCCTGCACTGGACTTGCTGTCCCTGCCACTGGCCTCACCCCTTAGCAGGCTTCGATTGGAGCACCCTCTTCACATAGCATGTTGTCCCAAGTTCCCAAGTGTGCTTGGTGGTAGCCTTATGCCTCGGGTTATTTCTTCAAAAGATCCAGGTATGTTGCATCAGATCTCTGCCTCTCCTAAGTACTGGCACCTGCCACTGCCACAGCCTCCACCATCTCATTTCTTTCCCAAACTCTTTTCCAACACTGCATGTTGTTCAGTATTCCTGAGCATGCCCAATGGTAGCATTCCACCTTTGGGACAATTTCTCCAGGGGTTGGATCAGATCTCTGCCTTTCCCAAATACAATCTTCTACCGCCACCACAGCCGCCACTGCCAACATTGTGTTCCTTCTAGGTCTCTGCCGAGTTCCCTCATTACAGATGATGTCTAGGATTCTTAAGCATGTAAGGAAGGAGCAGTCCCCCATTGGGGAAATTTTTCTAAAAGTTCCAGGTCAGTTGGGTATGTTTTGTCTGCTGGCCATCTTGACCCCTCTCCAATATTTTTTTTCTTTTTTCTCTTTTTTTGAATAAGAGAAGACAGTATGTGTGGTTTGAAGAAGTTATGGGATCAGGCACTCGGTAGCAATGAATTTTTTCTCCCTTCCAAGAGTGGAGTCCCACAGCCTCACTGCACAGAGCAGAATCTGCTGTTCTAATTGCACCACGGCCCAGTGCAGCACAGCAGCACTGAGCTCCTCAGTACACACGGCTTGGCCTCTCGCCTGGCACCAAGCCTTCTGGGGAGCGGGTTGGGCCACCTGCCCCCTGCCTGGCACTGGGCCTTCTCCAGGAGTAGATCAGGCAGCCTGCCATCCACCCAGCACTGGGCCTTCTGGAGAGCAGGTTGTGCCACCCACTTCCCACCCAGCACTGGGCCTTCCAGGGAGTGGTTCATGCTTTTTCATTTTTATCTCTGAGTAATGAAAAATTCCTCTGCAAGTCTAGATATATACTCAACCTCTCTATATCTAATAAGCACTGACATATTGCTGCTGAGACTCTTTATGTCCCATAACCAATATTTTAGTTCTTTATATTCTAAACTCTTAAGCTTTTATATTTGCATTTCCATTCAGAAGCATTAGTTTGCATTAGGTAATATTTCTTGAGCTCTTTTCAAATATCAATGAGTTTCCATCCCAAATTAAATCCAAGTACTATGGAGTTTGTATTTTATGATTTTATTGTATGTTTTGAGGGGGCGAAGATCACTATGTTACCACTGGCATGAAACTCCTGGGCCCAAGCAGTACTCCTTCTGCCTCACAGATGATGTGGCTGGAATTACAAACAATCTGTCTGCTATTTCTATTTTATTATTAGAAAATATATAACAGTTGTGTATTATTTTACTTTTAATAGAATATCATAATATTAATCAAAATAACTTAGACATCCTAAAGAGGAGCCAATAACTTATCTTTGTAGCTCTAAAATCTGCAAGTATCTTTTTTGTTCTTCTACCCTAAGTCCAAGTTAACAAAAAAGATGAATAAGAGAGAAGGAAAAAGTAGGATAGGAAGACATATAAAAAGATAGGATCACAAGCATGTTCCAGCACACCTGACATGAGTATCCTTTTAATAGAATGGTAGTACTTGGGACTTTTACATTTTCCAGTTGCACTAGCCATTAATAAAACCATGAAATGTGTCATTAACACACTATTTTCCCAAGTTGGGAATCTTCACTTTAATGTGGCTCTCATCCCATCATCCCATTTTCCCTTTAAAGACTGTCAATTATTATCCCCTGTGTTGGAGTCTCCTAAATTCAAAATTTCTGGTATTCATTTGATAGTTCAAATCATTTTCCTCTGAGCAAGATTTCCATACACCTTTCATTTCATGTTTAAATTTAATAACATTAATGAATTTAATACCTGTTCCTGACATACTGGTTACTTATAGAGATAGACCTATGTTTTTAGTTCAAGAAAAACACCTTTTATAGTTTTCATACACAGTAGTCTTCTTAATAAATAATATTGTACTAACATCAATAAACCTAAGTTGAGAAATTTATATTGCTTTATATGGTGATGGGTGGGGAACAACCTATTTTCTCTAAATTTATTCTTAAGGACAGAAGTGCTACTTGACCTCAGCATATTGGAAGCTTATCATTTATAGAAAATTCTAATGGGTTTCCTACTATGTTGTCTCTAATTATGGAGCAAGAGAAATGACAATTGACTCCAACACAAACTCCTGTGGTAAATTTTAAAATGTTTAATGTTTATATTGTTAGGTAACAGGTGAATATTGATAATGAACAAAGTATCCATTTGTTCAGAAATACATTTTACAGTCAAGCTATGTTATCAGGAAGATTTCTCAAACTTAAGAATCATGATCACTACAGGAGAGAAAAAACCCAAATTACAGAAAGTTCTATTTTCTATTTTGGAAGAATGCTTATAAACAAGCAAAACAACTGGATATTTGAGGGTTTAATTTATTTAAAGTATAAATATATAAACCTTACTGTCTCAATGTCATTAATACATATTTATTAAACATCTCTTTTATGCTTGTTGTAACTGCACATTGCTCCCTGGTACATTATATTTTATCATTTATACTTTGATAATAGCTTGTATTGCAGCACATCGATTAAATTACTTTTTATATTTTACAATTGCATTGTGCCACATTATCTTATTATATACAAACAGTTAAAATTTATTATTTTGGAACATAAAATTTGCTACAATTTGTATAGAGATTGTGTGGGACACTGTTTTATCTTTATATTCAAGAAAAAAGGTTTTCTAAGCAAATAACAAAACCAAAAAATACTGTTTAGATTGCTTAGTAAATTAAGTTTCTTTGGAAAATTTTTGAAGGGCTTATTTACAATTTACAACAATAATTTAAAATACTTCTTATTATGCATATCTGTATACTTAAATAGGTTCCATAGGAACCTATACAATAGTTCTTTGGTTCCTGTATTGTTGTATTTATTTAATAAAATGAAACTGACTTGCTTTCCAAATGTTTTAATTCAGATTGGCCATTTAATTTTTTTCACTGCAGTGAACTGCATTAGAAAGAATAGAGTTATGTGTTGTATAACAATATTTTAAACAAGAACAGTCTGTATATATGGTGGTAGTCCCTTAAGATAATATTGCCTAGTGACATCATAGTTGTAATATTTGTGTGAGCACATGTTATGACTTTCATACAATGATAAAATTGCCTAGAAAAATAATTTCTCAGAAAATGTCCCCTGTTGTTAAGCAATGCATTAGGCATCAGGTAACATGGGTTCATGGCTGTGTGGTGGCTAACTACCTGACCTTAAGTGAGTCATATAACATCAGTAGTTCTTGTTGACCTATTTTGTAAAATGAAAAAAAAAATCTCTTCTGATTCTAAAATAAGGTTATTCTGCGAAAGTTGCCTGAATTAGTCACAATTTATGTATATATTATATTTTATGTATAACAACTCTTAATACATTAAAAGTGAAAATGAGCTGGGCATAGTGGGTTTTACCTATAATCTCAGAATTTAGAAAGCTGAGACAACAGGATAATATGTGAGACCCTGTTAAGAAATGCATATAAAAAGGAACTGGGGCTTTATAATGCTCCTCAGTTTAATCTTCAGTAAAGAAAAAAAAAAAGGAAGAAAAAAATAAATGTTCAAACAATGGATTCCTTGAGAAAATATCAGAGATCTTCTTTCATCTATGATCCCTAAAGGGGGCATACTTGCTTTTCAATCTAGTTCTAAACCCTAAAAATTAGCTGATTGGATTAGATATGGACAATTGTACTAGGGTAGATATATGACTGAGTGCTTTCCCATAAAATTTGGAATTTAGTCATTGAGAACATAAGGCAATCAAGCAAAGGATGTGTAGAGGAAAGTACCAAATGAAATTTTTGCCTGAGTCAGATCCAAAACAAGCCTCAACCATATGAGGATGAGAAAATGGAGGACCATATATCCATGAATAAAAAGAGAAAAATTGAGATTAAAAAATCAGAGAATGCAGTATATTCACATATATAAACAAAGATCAGAGAATCTATGACCCATAAATAATAGGAAAAGTTGTTTTTGCTCCTGAACTCTCAGTTCTAGTCCCAGAATGGTCAAATAATTTTATGGATTCAACAATTGTATATTGGAAAGATTGTGCCTGTTATACAATAAACTTGTCCTATTTTTACTATGATTGGACTTCTGACATTTTATAAGAAAGATTAACTACATTTTATTTCAGAGTATATATCAATAATACACGAAGTGCTATGGGGGAAGAAAAATTACAAATAAAGTTTGTGAATTTTATAAATAATTGTTTTGCAGTGGAAAAAGCAAGCACATTTAAAAGAATAAATGTTATTTGCAGCACTTTATTATTTTATATAAAAATTGAAAATAGTTACCATAGGTAAAAATATTAATAGTATAGATATGTTTCAGTCATTAAGTCTGGGCATTAAATTGATTTTTTATAATGCAAGCAAAATTTCTATATTTTGGATATTGAATGTTCACCAAATGCCCAAATTTAAAAGTTTAGTCCTCAGCTTGGTGCTATTAGAAGGTATTGAAAATCTTTAAGAGGTGGGGCCTAGTAGAAGGAGTTAAGTCATTTTGGGTGGACACTAGAAGGAGGTCGTGGCCTGCATGCCCCTTATTTTTCTCTCTTTGATTTTCAGTGAACCTTAGGTGAGCAGCTTCCTCCACCATAAGTTATAGCCATGAGTTACTTTCTCAACAGGGATCCCAAAGCAATGAGCCAGCAGACTATGCACTCAAATCTCCAATACTGTGATCCAAAGTAAACCTTTCCTCTTTTTTAAGTTGAGTGTCTCAAAAATTTGTTACAGTAATAAAAATATAACTAAAATTATCTGTTATGAAGTGGAAAGCCAGAATTCACCCTCATATTGCTATGGCATTTTTTAAAATTTAGTATCTTTTCAGAACTACTTCTGTAAAATTGCATTGTTTGTAATATATAAAAACTAAAGTATGTACAGTTTTTTTAGTTTGCAACAAAAAAAAAAAATGGTTAGATGCTCAGCATACTTTAATGGCAAGAACCAAAATGTCTCCCAGTTTTATCTAAGTCTCTGTCTTTGTGAGATGGGGCATAATTTAGGCTCTCATACAGGTAATTTATATTCCTGTCTTGGCCTTTGCTTCCTGCTTGTACAGAGAATTAAGGCCAGTCTGAATGTGAGCTTATTGCCATCAAAGGTTTTTCTTAGGTATAAATACAACCATATGCATGCGTATAAACTTTTTCTACCACTCTAAGCATTGTCCCACTGATATGTACATTATTCTTCATAAATTGTTGTATACATAATTAAAAATTAAGTTAATTCATAGAAATATTTTTACTATCTTGTCAAATATTATGAGTATGTTTTATGCTAAAAATTTATATTACCTAATTACCTACTTAGACTTGATTTAACAGCTTTCTTGTGTGGGATTTTCTAATAGAAAAATATTTTTATGTGTCTAAAATCTTTCTTTCACTACTGCAAAGAAACATTTTCTTCTGAATAAACTATTATGCTTTTTGAAGAACTTAAATTTACTATTACAAGTTATATATTCCCCCTGGCTACTGTTTGGTCAAAAAATAATAATATTTGACAGTTTTATAATAAATTTTCATGATTATATTGTAAAATATAATATTTTATTTTATTTGTTTTGGTGTAGTACTGAAAAATTGAACCCAGTGGAATTCTACCTCTAAGCTACACCTTCAGGGCTTTTTATTTTTGTTTTGAAATAGGATCTTACTAAGTGGCTGAGGCTGTCCTTGAGCCTGAGATCCTCCTGTTTTAGCCTCCCAAACTCTGAGATTGTGGATGGCATGCTTGGCTCTTTTATTCCACTTTTAGTATGATTTTGTAATTTTTAAAGAAATATTGCAGAGAGATCCAAAATGGCGACTGAGAAACACGGCACTTCTCAGTAGCTGAAATAAATAAAGTTCAACTACCTAGAAGGCAGTGCCTTAACCAACAAAATAAATATATCTCAGGAACCAAAACAGATCCAGGTACCTTGGCGGAAGGAATCCAGAAACCCTGAACTTAAGATTCATTGCAAAAGAGAAAGAAAGAAAGAAGGAAAGAAAGAAAGAAAGAAAGAAAGAAAGAAAGAAAGAAAGAAAGAAAGAAAGAAAGAAAGAAAGTTTGGGCATCAGACTTGCTGCAGACACAACCGGTTTGCCTGCTGGCGCCAGCGTGGGCTACCGGCCCAAACTGCAATCCCTGGTCCTGACTGACACCACTGTGGCAAAATAACCCAAGAGTTTGAAAACAGACATAGAGCTCCAACATATTAAGCAGCGAGTGGCGCCTGAGCCTAAAACTTGTGTGCTCAACAAAGATGGGACCACAGTGGCACAGTGAGTCCTTCAGACACCTGGATCAAGAAAGCCAGGTATCTGAGTGCGTCCAGAGAACCTGTGGGTTTTAGCATATGCCTCAGGTCTGGCACTGGCCTTGGGCGCCTGTCCCCCACCCCAGGACCCAGCACTGTCCTCATGCACTCTGCCCGCGACCCAGGACCTGCGCTAGTTGTCTGTGCCACCCACACCCATAGACTCAGTGCTCACTTTGTGCGCCTAGCCCATGGCCCTGCCCGACCCCGGGTACTAACCTTGGGGGCCTGCCGGGTTCCTGGGTGGCGGTAGCTCTGTGGACCCCAAGACTGGAAGATATCCTTGGGCCCCAAGCCTATGCATCAGGTCCAGCACTAGAGTATATGCCCACCCCATGCCCTGGGACCCACGTGCACCCTGCCTGAACCAGAGACCAGTGCTACACCCTGCGCTATGCCTGTGCCCCCAGACCTGAGTGCACCTGCCCAGCACCCCTGACCCACCACTGTCTGTCTATGCCCACCCTGCAGCTAGAGACTCAGCGCTAGTCTATAGCACCCAGCCTGCGCCCTGGGTCGGGCTCCAGCCCTTTGCACCCTGCCCGAGCCAAGGACCAGACACTAGGCATCTGTGCCCACCCACGCCAGGGTCCAGTGATAGCTGTGGACTCAGCCTGTGCTCTGGGACCTGGCAGCACTCTGCCAGTAATTGTGTGCGCCCAGGGACCCTACCGAAACCCTTTGCCCAGGGTGCATCTTGGGACCTCACGGGCTAGCCCAGTTAGAATTTCCAGAGACACAGGAAGTCATCAAGACACAGTAACTGCACAGGGTGTAAAGGGGAGGTTCCAAGTCTAGTTTTGACATTCTTCACCCCTGTGGTAGGGAAGCACAGGCATGAGTCTAGGGTGGAGATTGCAGAAGAGCTGACTACAGGCTGGAAATACACAGAACACGGGAATTGTACAAAATTTATTAAAAGTGACACCAGAAGTCCTGACACCTAAACCTAAAGCTGTCAAAGGATAAAAAAGGTGTCTAAACACCCAGAGAGTGGCTTAAGAAGCTGGCAATAGAGTACAGAGCAAATTAAGAGACATTGGATTATACTCTGAAAGCTACCACAGCAATCAGACATTCAAATATTATATGGATCTGACCCCATATTCGTAAATTAGTAGGACTGGGTTTTTTGTTGGTGTTGTTTTGTTTTTTATTGTTTTTGGTTTTCTTTTGTAATTGATGGAAGGAACTGGAGAACATTATGTTAAGTGAGATTAGTCAAGCACAGAAAGTGAAGGGACATATGTTTTCTCTAATATGCCCAAGCTAGGCAGTAGTGGTAATACCAGAGGGATTCCAGATGATGGAGTGGAAATCTCAGCAAACCTTGAATGGAAGAATAGGAGAGGAAGAAATCTGAGGTTGTTCAATGGAGGAGCTACATACGAATATGCGTATTAGTATAAATAATGTATCAGTATTGGGAATGGCTTAGGAACATTTGAGAAAGCTCTGATTATTAATACATTTCAAACATAATTGTGTCAAAATGGCAGCAGACCTGGGTAAAGCAAGGACTTAATTTCTGCCTAAAATCAGGCAGCTATTCTATTGTAAATTAACCTAGCTAAATGTAATTAACAAGTCAATAGAGGAGAGCTAGGGCTTCCTCTTTCTAAAGACAGATCTACATGATAGTCTAGGGAGGATGGAGCAGGGGTGGACCTTTGACCTTCATGAAAGGAGATACCTTGCCACACCTTGCTGAGGGAGGTACCTTACAGGGACATTCCATACATCAGAATTATGTAAACAAGATGGAGGTCATGGGTATAAAAATTCCGGTCCACGTGCTATATCTTGGGGGCTGGTGAATTGGCTCAGACCACCCCCCCATGCCAGAATGGGGCTGTAACTATTTTCTGTATTTCTATCTTTTTAATAAATTTACTTCTTTAAATCTTCAGCAACTGTCCAAGCTATGTATATTTATCCTTATCTCAGGACAAGAACCTGCGTTTTTTTTTCTGTTTTTGGTCATTTTGGCTTTTGTTGTGGTTTGAGGGAAAGTGTGTCCGGGACCCTAACAGGGGTCCCTGGGAACAGTTTCCCCACAACCATATTCTCCAAAAACGTATCATATTTGGCACCCACGTGGGGCTGATTTTGTTTTGGGTCATCCCACTATGTCACTCTGTGGTGTGGTGTTTACTCTAAGCTATAGCTTTCCCTCTTTCTAAGGGTGCCAAACCTTATCATATTTGGAGCCCAACGTCTTGGAGCAACGTGGTGCACGTGGCTCTGTATTTTTCATGGGACGTTTTGGCCAGTGGGTTGGTGGGCATCAGCAGCTTTAGCTCCAGTTGTAGAGCTGTTGAGCTTTAAAACAACTATAGAGTAGCCTTTGCATCACTGCATCTCCGTAAGTGACTTCCATGGCATCTCGTCAGTGGTTCTAGTACCACTGCACCCCAAAAGGTATATACCTTCCTGGAGCAATAAGGAGTTCCCCCAGAATGACCGTGGCTGTCCAGCATCTGGGAGACAATTCTGGTTTGTCTGGACCCCCCGTCCAAAGAACTAGCCAGCAGTTGAATCCTCTCCAGGAAGAAACCCCTTTAAATAGCATAGGCTTGATAGGCCCAATGAGTGCCCATCCATTTTGCCCACATCACAAATGGGACTATTTTAAATTTAAATCTAAAGAGAAAGGTCCATGGCCCACTTTCAGAAAACTCCCAAAGAGGAGTCGCCAGGCAGCACCCATTTCTAAATAGCAGTGAGTTTTTTCCCCCCCTGGCAATGAGAAACAGGTTCTAGGGAGATAAGCTAAAGGAGGGTAAGTGGACAGAGAAAGCTCCCCAAACAAAAGACGCAAGCCAGAAAATAGTAGTAAGTATTTTTTTCGGTGGTTAGAAACAGGTTCTTGGGAGATAAGCTAGCTTGCAGCATTGTCTAGGAATCATGGCCATTAGCAACTGTGGCCACGTGCACCCTGTTGGTTCCTATGGCAGGTCGTAGTCCCCGGCAACTAGTGGAAGCTGGCATGGGTAAGCTTTTCCAAAACCTAGTTAAAATTTTTTTTTTTTCAGCCAGATAACTAACTGCCAGGCTGGTCTGTTGGGTGATGGCCACACCCAGGAAGAATTATCAGGCATTCAGCAGGCAGTTACAGCTCCATTTGCATAAGATAGCCCTCAGAGGAAGCAGCTCAGGAGAAGGCCACACCCAGCCGCTGACGACTTAGGATTCTTAGCCCTCTCAGAAATTGAAATAGTTACAGGGAAGCAATTTAATATGATTTTGTTGAAAATGACAACATTTTCAGCTAGAAAACCTCATTGAGAGAATGGACAGGCACTGTGGAAGTGGTTTCAAGGCAGGGGGGAGGTGGCCATAACTCCAACCTTGAACTAGCTTTCTGGTGGACAGTGACACCACTTCACTGCTCCATGCAGTCTCAGCTGGATGCCCCCGGCTGGGCCACTAGATTTAGGAGTGCAAAGAACTTCATCTGGACAAAGAAAGGCCACACAGACTTCTCTCTGTCTTAAGATGATATTCCAGTAACATCCTAAGTGCTAGGGTAATTAATTGGATTTTGAGGGGGAAGCACTGGGTAGAGTGGGTGACCTTGCCCAGACAGGCCACTAAAACCACACCCTTTCTCTCTCAGATGGGATCCCAGCAATCCACAGTGAGTGCTGTATCTCAACTCGCATGTGATCTCCAAAACTGGGGAAAAGTTGATCCCAAAATGCTAAAGAAAGCTCTTGTTTTTTTTTCTGCACCCAAGTATGGCCACAGAATACACTGGAGGATGGAGAAATGTGGGCCCGTCAGGGAGGTTTAAATTATAACACTATTCGTCAACTAGATCTATAAGGTAAAAAGGAGGAAAGATAGATGGAAGTAGTAGCTTATCTTTAGATGTTCTTAACTTCAGAGACCACCCAGATTTCTTTAATGATTGCAGGGTTGAGACTTAATTATTGCAGGGTTGAGACAATTGTGGCAGCCTTGGCTAAGGTAGTGTGGGGAGGGAGAGTTTAAAATTCAATCTGTCCCTCTGCAGTTTTTTTTTCTTTTTTTTATGGGCTGAGTTTAGAGTGATATCACTAACTCAAACAATAGGTGTTGGCATTCTTAAATCTTTACCCAGTAGAATGGGAGGCCATCCTCAGACAAGGTCTACTACTGCAAGCTGCCAATTCAGTTTAATGGGGACTTGAAAAGAGAAAGACGAATGGACAAAAGCAATGAAAAGAACTCTGGCTGATTACAGAAGCCTAGGATCAAGTCTGTTTAAGGGTGGAAAACAAGGGCATCTCTGGAGTAATGCTCTCAATCAGGAGGTCAAAAAGGCCCTCTGAGGTCTGGCTCAGGGTACAAAGTGGTGTAAGGTGTGAGTCACCCCCCTGCCCCACAGGGGGCAGGGCCGGAAGCTAGGAGGAGCTCTGCAATTCCGGAGGGGACCAGGCCTCCTGGTCCAGAAGAAGAGAGTGCAGAGTTCAGAGAGGAGCCCGAGAAGGAGGGACACACGCTCTCCCCCACCACCAGCCCCCGCGGCCACGCGGGGGCTGGAGGCTGATCTCCCACGAATAAAGGCATCCATATATCAATTATGGATCTCTGCGTGTCTCTATGTGACTGGGGACACACACGCTCATTCAATCTTACATTTGGTGCCGACCCGTGTTGAATTGGACCTTAATCCACTGAGCCCCAAGGACCCACGGCCCCACAGAGCCCGGCCAGCGCTGCTGGACCCTCCATCGGCCGATAAACTTGTATCGGACTTATGGGACCTGGCTTGGATCTGCGCTTCCTGAACTCGGACTTTCCATCCCTTCTCTATGCATCTAAAAACTTGTATCAGACTTATGGGACTTGGTTTGGATCTCAGCTTATTTACCTACATGCGCGGCCTCTGCGCGCCTGCTCGCCCGGCCCGCGGACTTTTGCAAAAAGCTGAAAAAAGATACGCAGCGCCCGCCCGCCTGCGGCACGCCGCAGCTTGAGCTGCTTCTGCTGGAATGGGCGCCCGCGCCGCCCGCTGCTGGGACGGACTGCGCGGCCACACGCCACTCCTGCCACCACCAGGACGAGACCGTGCCGCACGCGGATCCCCGCCCCGCGCGCCTGTGCTTTCTCTGCGCCTGGCGCCGCGCCCACGCCACTCTGAGCGCCCGACCGCGCCGCCGCGCCCGCGGACCCAGGATGGGGCCGCACTGCCGGCGGGCGCCGCTCCCATCACTGGGACAGGCCCGCGGCCCCGCGACCCCGCCGCGCCAGACTGTGCTGCTTTGCGCCGCCACTCTGCCAAATGGCGCCACTCTCCCCCGGCCCGCCAAGTCCAGCCTGTGCCGCACATGCCTTCTCTGCGCCTGGCGTGCTTAGACCCGCCCGACCCTGCCTGCCACATGGCGCAGGCCCCTGCGCTGGCTCTCTGCTGATTGCGCCCTTCACCCTCTGCCCGCCCACCCCCGCTGCCCGGCCCGGCCATTCCGGTAAGCACCCACATGGGATCACTGTGGGGGGAGGCCACAAGCTTTGGCCCACCATCTTTGGCCCACGTGTAATCACTGGTAATCCGCCATCTTTAACCCCTCCCACCTCATGGCCTCACTGGAGGCCTCGCCATCTTTAACCCCTCCCACCATCTTTGGCCCACGTGTAATCACTGGTGATCCGCCATCTTTCTTTAACCCCTCCCACCTCATGGCCTCGCTGGAGGTCCGCCATCTTTCTTTAACCCCTCCCACCTCATGGCCTCGCTGGAGGTCCGCCATCTTTCTTTAACCCCTCCCACCTCATGGCCTCGCTGGAGGTCCGCCATCTTTCTTTAACCCCTCCCACCTCATGGCCTCGCTGGAGGTCCGCCATCTTTCTTTAACCCCTCCCACCTCATGGCCTCGCTGGAGGTCCGCCATCTTTCTTTAACCCCTCCCACCTCATGGCCTCGCTGGAGGTCCGCCATCTTTCTTTAACCCCTCCCACCTCATGGCCTCACTGAAGGCCTCGCCATCTTTAACCCCTCCCACCTCATGGCCTCACTGGAGGCCTCGCCATTTTTAACCCCTCCCACCTCATGGCCTCGCTGGAGGTCCGCCATCTTTCTTTAACCCCTCCCACCTCATGGCCTCACTGGAGACCTCAAATCCCTCCCACTTTCCACTCCTAACCAATCCTAGGAGTCGGCGGCCATTTTTAAAAAATCTTTTCGCAGCCATCTTCAGGCCAGATCTCCACAGCAGCCTCTCTCAGCGGTAAGCTTCCTCTTAAGGAAATAAGTGGGTTCTGCCTAACTCGGAGGATTCTGACTGACTGACTGACTGCTATTAAACCCGGTATACCGGTATCCTCCAGTTCTCCGATCGTCCAGGACGATTGCGAGGTGTGTAAAAGAGAAAAGAGACGTCTTCTCTCTTGCACTCCTACTCTGTACCGAACTAGGCAGGGCCCTGGGACGCTGGAGTTTCCTGCCTTTGTTCTCGCCCACTTACAACTCATGGGGGGAAGTCAGCCATCTAAGATTGAGATTGATTCTCAATCCCCGCTGGGCCGTGTATTACCTAATCTGCAGGCTCTGGGATTCTCTGGAGAACTGTCTCCTCAAAACCTCATATCTCTTTGCACTAAGGTCTGGCCGGCATATGATTTAGCCAATGATAATCGATGGCCTGCCATGGGCACGCTAGATCCTAGGACGCTGATGGCTCTCAGTGAATTTTGCACATGTTCAGCAAAATGGTGTGACCTCGAGTATTTACAGCCCTTCTGGCGGCTGCATTTTCTGTTTTCTCCCTCTACCGGCTCTACTGCTGCCCAGGGCATGCTGGCTGGAGTATCCCGTCAGCCACAGCCGCCATCTTGGACACCACGTGGCAACTCACAGGCGCCACTTGGTGGCCCTTCTGGGTCACAGGCTTACAATTCTGCGAACCCACAGCAGCCATCTTGCGATAAAATGTGGGGGCCGGGGTCTAACCCAGCTGGGTTACAAGCCCCATCTTCCTCTCTCCTGGCCCCACTTCGCGAAGTGGCTGGGGCAGAAGGGGTGGTCCGGGTCCATGTTCCTTTTTCCCTTCCTGACCTCACTCAACTGGAAAAGAGACTGGGATCCTTCTCTACCAATCCTTCTGGTTTTATCAAGGAATTCCAACATATTGTGCAGGCATATGATTTAACTTGGTGGGATTTGCATGTCATTCTAACCTCTTCTCTAAATCCAGACGAACGTGATCGGATCCTGAAAGCAGCCAGAGAGAGGGCTGACCAGACTCATTTAACAGATCCAGGGCTTCCTATCGGTGCAGCTGCAGTTCCATCTGAGGAGCCCCACTAGAATTATAATGTAAAGGAGGGAATAGAAATGAGAAATTATATGATACAATGTCTTCTTGATGGTATGCGAGATGCTTCCCATAAGGCGATTAATTATGATAAGCTTAGGGAAATCACCCAGGGTCCAAATGAAAACACAGCAGTTTTTCTTAATCGGTTGCGAGAGGCCCTTACACGCTATACCCGTCTATATCCATCCTCTGAGGCAGGCTCGATCATATTGGCCACCCATTTCATTGGGCAAGCGGCTCTTGATATAAGAAAAAAGCTAAAGAAAGCTGAGGATGGCCCGCAGACTCCTGTTCGAGATTTGATGAACATGGCATTTAAAGTCTTTAACTCCAGAGAGGAACAGGCCGAAGTGGAGCGTACTCTCCATCTTCGTCAGATGGCGGACTTACAGTCCCAGGCCCTGATTGCAGCCCTGAGGCCAGAGGAAGAAGGGCAGCTTTCTGGGTGGCAAGCGCCACCCAGGAGAGGACGACAGTAAAGACAACCACCTCCAGGAGCCTGTTTCAGGTGTGGAGTATATGGCCATTGGAAAGGCGAATGTCCTTTAAAAAGCGGTGGACCTCAGGTACCTCACTACAGGGGGTCTACCCTTCTGGACAAGGACCTGCCGCTGGCCCTATTTGGTCTGACCAAGGACTGACAGCTCCTGGGATCCCTCGTCCTCCTTCCTCCATCTTCCTTGCTGGCCCGGGGTAACTGCAGGTACAGGGTAAGCCAGTTTCCTCTTTGGTGGCCTGCTCGATCTTTCAGGCCTTAGTCTCCTTCTCAAATCTCGGTTCAGGGTGATGACGGAAGGGACAAATTCTCTTGCACGGTGTTGGGACCCACTAAACTTTGTTTCTCTTGACATAACTCTCTTTGATGTTTATATTTTAGCAGGTCCACTTGTTTACATACTATGGTGCTCTCCCTCCTCGGATGCCAAATTGCCTAAGTATTAAACTTCTAAAATGGGTAACTGATGCTCCTAATGCAGTAACAGGTGTTTAACCAGACAAATCCATACTCACTCAATGCTGAAAAGAGTGGTGTGGGGTCTGCTTCGGGAGTTGCTGCTATTAATAACTCTGGTCTAATGAAAAACTGCTAAAGGGGCAGTAGACGTTCTCCTCAGGAAAATGTTGCTATTTAAGTTAGTAGATCTAGTGACTGCCTTGTGTCTAAAAGGGATTCTGCCCAGCCTGGGTTCCGCTCTCACAATTTTCTTTTTCTTTAATAGCACCTTGCCTGTTAGTCTCCACAAAGCAAACCAGTCACCGAGCTCTCCAGGGTAACCTCCAACTCTCGCTACAACCACAGCCACCTGCTCCCTTCCAGCGGCCCAGATTCCGACTTCTCCCGACCTGGGGCCCCTGACTGATGGCGCCCTGTCTCAGCTTGAAGCCGCTAGATGAGCAAAAACTCCGTCCTTCTGCACCCCTTAGTCAAAGCCCTTCTGCATCCCTTAGTCAAAGAGGTTGGAATGTAAGGTGTGAGTCACCCCCCTGCCCCACAGGGGGCAGGGCCAGAAGCTAGGAGGTGGAGCTCTGCAATTCTGGAGGGGACCAGGCCTCCCGGTCCGGAAGAAGAGAGTGCAGAGTTCAGAGAGGAGCCCGAGAAGGAGGGACGCACGCTCTCCCTCGCCACCAGCCCCCGCGGCCACGCGGGGGCTGAGGCCGATCTCCCACGAATAAAGGCATCCATATATCTATTATGGATCTCTGCGTGTCTCTATGTGACTGGGGACACACACGCTCATTCAATCTTACAAGTGGGACTATTAAATGGCTGAGCATCCCCAGTTCCCGGAACTGGGGGGTCCCCAGACCTAGGATCCCAGTGAGTCCTCCCAACTACCACCACCTGAGTTGACTAAAAGAGCCTTAGACAATCACAGTGAGATCTTGGAGGCCAGATATAAGGTGTTGCCCTTTTTTCCTGGCCCAAGGTCCAAAAGATTAGCCAGGGTGGGGGGCTTATCAGGCCAGCCTTGAACCATGTCTTTACTCAAGATTCAGCCTGTTGCATCCAGGGTGACCTTCCATTCTCCTATTTTTAGCCATACCAGAGATTTCAGTTCCTCTGCTAATAAGGAGACATAATGTCAGAAAACAAAAGTTTTTTTTTTTTTTTTCCTTTTGCTGGCTACACTAAAGTTATTGCTCAAAGATACATTTTTAAAAATCTCATTCTTAGCTAAAATGGTAACTTCAGAAAAGTTGTTCAATTAGACTCCTGTGAGATGGGATTAAATAAAGTTATTTTCTTCTTTGACAGAATTAATGTTTTAAGACACTTGTGATGCTCATGATATTGTGGATTTCTGTGGTAATATATAATATAGTTTTAAGGTGTGTGATTGACGAGATCCTGCCCATCAGTGGCAGGGGGCTGATCAGCAAGGTTGAATGCCGACAACTCGAACACACACACACACACACACACACACACACACACACACACACACACACGAGCCAGGAGTCAAGTCAAGCAAGATCTCATTTATTCCTCTTCAAGCAATCATATATATAGCACAAAACCACAAGGGGAATATTCAATGGGAAATAGCCTGGCCTATCGGGATAAAGATCACTAGCATGTAATTCACAGCCAATCCCAGGCCAGTACATGAGCCATTCATGTGTGCAGAACCTCCTTCAAAGGTAAAAAGGGAAAAACTGCTCAATATCCCCACCTATAATGAATGGGGAAACCATGCCTTCATAGTTTCCTCCAAGTGCCATCTTAGCCCCTTTTCTGCTGAATCATTTTGCTGTGGAAGTTCTTAAACTTTACCTAAAGCTTTTTCTTAGGCTGCAGGCCACTCAGGCTGAGGGAGGCTGCATCTCTTTAGGTGCTGTATGGACACATCCCATCATATCCCCCTTTTTCTTTTATTTTATCGGGACTGGGCCTATCTTAGGTTGTCCTCTTTGAATACCAGGGATTATCCATTATTGGATAGCACAGATCTATGCTGTACCTCCTGTCTTAAGTTTCCCTGGCCCATGAGGGTCTTACCCGCCATTGGTCACCAGGCCTTTAACATGCTGCGATTTCCCCCATCTGGAGAACTTGTAAGGTGGGAGAGGGGTGGTCATATTCAGAGTGCCAATCATAAGATTCATTTTCTTTGCTGGCAAGCCTTTGGTAATGCACTTCTATTTGGTTGATTTTAACAGAAACTGAACTAATCTATTAAAACCACAGGGGTCTATGATGCACAAAACTATGATAAACAGCAAGGGGCCCAACAAAGGAAGAAAATAGGGCAAAATTCCATGAAAGCCAGTCCAGAAATGGTTTCTCCTGGTCCAGAACGGATTCTCCTGAAGATCTCCTCATCGCCTCTCCAGATCATGTTGGAGCTGTTTAATCTTATCTTGTTCCTGCAAAAATAAGTAAATGCCTCCCTTTTCCACTGTTAATAAATCCAATACCTGTCTTTTTTGTAATACCACATCATCTAGAGAATCTAATTGGGCTTCTAAGTCTCGGACAGTTTTTGAGACGGCCTTAATACCATTGATCATTTGGAGGGAGAGTTTCCTATGTAACTCAAAGGCCATCCCAAGGCCAGCTGCACTCATGGCAGTTCTGGCAGTAATCTCCAGGCCAATTAAGAGGGGGATGGCTTGTACTGCTCTCCTTTTTCACCCTCCCCAATCAAAAGGGGGGGATGATGGGCATTGGTTTTTCCCCAAGGATAATATTTATATTGGGGAGCAGGGAGGCAAGGGTGTAAAGGCCTGTCCATGATGGGGGCAAAGGCCCATATGCAATACTATCGCCACAAACAAAAACCATTCTGGGAGGGGGAAAAAGATTTTGGGAGGGAGATGCAACAGTAATATTTATAGAGCAAAAACTTGAACCATCAGTGTTGGGTGCCCAGTAACAGGTATTATTTATTGATATTTTAAATGGCTGAATGGATAATGGGAAGGGCATAGAACAATTGGGGTGATCTAGTTTTGGGGACTCCTCTTAATTAATTAGGGCCAAGGGCTGAAGTGGTCCGGCTCGAAGATAAAGCCAACAATCTCTAGCTACTTTTATGGAGGAAAAGGGAATCTCTGTGGTCCAATGCCTATGAAAAGGGGACATGTTGGAGTCTTTTGAAAAATTTAAAATATTTAGGGTTAATAATGCTTTTCTTAATTGATCATGTGGGGGTAGCAACTCCTTCTTTTGTTTTTGTAATTGAACCTTTAGGGTATGATTATATTTTTTTATTAAAGTTTGTCCTTTTGGGTTATATGGAATGCCCGTAGTGTGAATAATTTTCCATAATTGTAGGAAGGAGGCAAAATGTTGACTAATAAAACAAGGGCCATTATCAGTTTTGATTTGTTTTGGAATACCAAGAATAACAAAACAATGAAGAAAATAACTTATAGCATGTTTTGTCTTTTTACCTGAATGAGCTGAGGCCCAATCAGCCCTGGAATAGTTAACTATGAAAACAAACATATACTTAAGTTTTCCAAATGGTTGAAAATGAGTTACATCCACTTGCCATAATCCATTGGGGCGTAGGCCTCTCGGATTAACTGTGGACGATTGTAGGAGAGGTATTTGTAAGAAGGGTTGACATGATTTACAAGTGCAAACAAATCTTTTTAAATCCTTAGTAGGGATTTGCCCTTAGTAGGTATTTGAGGGTATTTGTGTTTCAATCCTCTCCAATTTACATGGGTTCATTGATGAAAATCCATGGCCTCTTCTACAGACAGGGCTTGAACTTTTATGCAGGCCATCACCTGTCCCTTCGAAACGGTGCTTGCCCATCTCTTTAGGACCTATTGTCCCATGTTTAACTGCTGTTGTTCCAACATGCCAGAGGCTGTTTACCTTGGAGACCTGGTGCAGATATGGGTACGGCCTGGCATGAGATTTACACCCTCTCCCCCAGATTTTCAAGGGCCAGGGAAAGCTCACCAGACACCTTCCGAACCGTGATGCTTTCCAAGGCACCGGCCCCTCTCTTGGGGTGAACCCATTCCAGGGCGCCCTGCCCTTTTCAAAGAAAAGAGAACTCTCTCTGGGGCTCCATCCGGCTTCTCCAGGATCGGTTGCATTACTGCACTAGAAGCCTTGTGGCGACCATCTCCACCACTTCAGATTTGGTGATCTGAACCTGATTCCCTTTCGATCGGCTCTAGTATCAATTAAATATTTAGAATTTTTATCTCCAATTGTGACTACCATCTTGGGTCTTAACCCAGTCACCAGAGGTACTGTCCAATGGGTCTTAGTGGAACCATTCCCCTTTTGTAACGGGGCTGGGGGAAGTCCCCTTGGGAGGTTAAAGGCTCCTCCTTTTAAGTTAAATTTGGACCAGCAGTCCCAGGCCCAATGAAAGCCCTTAAGGCATTTGGAGCAGGGCATCTGGGGGGTTTTTCCTTTCTTCCCTCCTCCCACAGGAGGTGTGGCCTGGGGCAGACACCCTTGGCGGAAATGGCCCTCTTTTTTGCATTTGAAACATGTGGGGGGCAACTCTTGACTACTGTATTGCCTGTATCAGAGTCTGTAGGCCCTCCCATTGCCCTTCCTTTACCGTAGCTGTCATGGCTTGAAGTTGATGTCTTATAGAGCCAACATCCCGAGAGGCCATGATCCATTTCTCTAAAGTATGCCCCTTCAACCCTGCACAGGCCAGCTTATGGTCGGCTGTCATCCCGTCCCACACTAGCATTTTGACAAACTTGTCTCTTAATGGACCGGCCGGAAACTTCCTCTTAAGGCTGTTATATACTCTCTCTATAAATGTGGGTAGATCCTCACCGGGCTTTTGAGTGATTGCCACAATAGGGGCCTCAGTGGGCCCATCGTCTAATTTTCTCCATGCCACCAGTACAGCCGCCCTAACCTGATCCTGGTATGGGGGGGGCAAGGCCACCTGTTGTAGGCCAGTGGTATGCAGCTCGGCCATCCCCATAAGCATGCTGTAGATTAAGGGGATGGTGGGATTGGTATTCTGATTTCTTTCCCCCAAGATTCGGCATTCCTCCTGATAATAGGCCATCCATTTCATAATGAACGGCCCAGGGAGAACTGCCTTGGTTAGGTCTCTCCAGTCCCGGGGGACTAAAGCCTGATGGGCCAGCCCTTCCAATAGGGTATCTGCCCAGGGAGAATTGGGACCATCCTCTGCCACCACCTTTTGGAGCTCTTGGATATCCTGCAGTTCCCAGGGGTATCAGGCGGCTGGACGTTTTCTTCCCGGGTTGACGTTGATGGGAAAGAGGCCCACAGTTCCTCCGGCTCCCCCTATGTCAGCATATAGTGGCAGAGCAGAGGGTATGGAGAAGGAATTGGTCGGGGAAAGAGGCTGTGGGAAGTCCTTAGTGTCCCCAAAGTGATCAAGTGAGGGATCGGGAGGTTTCTTAGGGGCTTCGAACCGGAGGAGGGTATATGCTCAGTGGTCCCCTTTTCTGCTGGCTTGGGGCCACAGTCATTGAGTTTCTTTGGGGGTTGCGGGGCTAAAAAACTTTTAAGCACAGAGACAGTGGGGAGATCCGCAATATGGGGGATCTCCCCTTGCTCTGTCTGGGCTTGCCTTACCAGCCCCTCAACTTGATCCCAGGTATCCCAATCATAAAGATTACTTTCAGGGAGCCATGGGGCAGTTTTTAAAAGGTACCCCCAGGCCTGGGTGGCTTGGTTATCAGTGAGATTAAGTCCTCGGCTCTTGAGAAAGAGTCGAAGGGATTCTAGGGCAGGGTCAAGTTTAGAACTGGACTTCCCCATAATTTATGGGGGGACACTCACCCGTGGACCGCTAGGCCTATCAGCGTTTCATCAAGAAAGAGGGCCTCACATGGGGCACCAGACTGATGGGGTCCTGCACGTCAGTGGCACAGGGCTGATCAGCAAGGTTGAATGCCGACGACTTGAACACACACACACACACACACACACACACACACACACGCATGCACAAACACACACACACACACACGAGCCAGGAATCAAGTCAAGCAAGATCTCATTTATTCCTCTTCAAGCAATCATATATATAGCACAAAACCACAAGGGTAATTTTCAATGGGAAATAGCCTGGCCTATCGGGATAATGATCACTAGCATGTAGTTCACAGCCAATCCCAGGCCAGTACATGAGCCATTCATGTGTGCGGAAGCTCCTTTAAAGGTAAAAAGAGAAAAACTGCTCAGTCTCCCCACCCATAATAAGGGGAAACCACACTTTCATAGCTTCCTCCAGGTGCCATCTTAGCCCCTTTTCTGCTGAATCTTTTTACTGCAGAAGTTCTTAAACTTTAAAGCTTTGCCTTAGGCTGTAGGCCACTCAGGCCAAGGGAGGCTGGATTTCTTTAGGTGCTGTATGGACACACCCCATCATGTGATCAAATAGGATATGCATTGTCTTTAATATTATTTCTTTTGCAAAACTAAGGTTTTAAGGTGCTAATGATATTTACTTAATGTCTTATATCAAATTGGAAAAAGACAAAATGCAATGCTTTAAAATGCTCTTAATTTAATGAGGTTTAAAATAACACTTAAGTATTTTAAGTGGCTTATTTTTAATTGCTGGTATATGAAAACATTATTAAATAATATGCTTTTTTCTTTGCTTGCATGTACAACAACAATAGATAGATATAAGGAGTGTACCAGTATAAATTTTTTTATAACAAAATAAAATTTGGTAAGACAAAGAAAGCACATTGTAAGTTTTATCCTAAGATTATCCCAAATGGGAAAGAAAGGACCAGGATAGGAAAATCAGAGGGTTAAAACAAATTATAAAGTGCTTGTGGTATGTTTGTGATGAAGATGGATTATTAAAAGGAACTTGATTCTCTGGCCCATGGATGGCTAGCTGCAATGGCAGTAGTAGGGATTTTTATTCTGTATGCCCCAAAACTAACATTAGGGCCACCCCTCATGGTACAAACACCTCATGACCTCTGAAGTTTATTGGAATCCAAGGGCCATTTGTGGCTGTCAGATAGCCGCATTCTTAAATACCAGGCTCAAGCTCTGGGAATAGATTTTAAAAGTAGAAGGACAAATCGGATTTTAAAGCGATACCTTCTCAAACTAAACCAGGAGGTACAGGTTCCTGGTGGCAATTACTTCCAATGGCCCTAATATGGATTCATTATACCGCCTAGTGTTACTGATTTGGAAGAATTTGGTTGTGGGGAAACTGTTTCTGGGACTCCTGTTAGGTTCCGGACACAATTTCCCTCAAACCACAACAAAACCAGAGCTTTTTCAAGTCTTCCTAGGCCATCCCCAATACTGGTACACCTAGCCAAGTGAATCTCACCCCCTATGAAAAGCTATATGGAAGACCTTTCTTGACTCAAGATATAGTCTTAGATACAGAGTCTCAAATATTAACAGACTATGTTACCCAATTGGCAACATATTAACAGGTATTAGGTAAACTTCAAACAGTGCCAGAGAAAAGGGGTAAATTCTGTTTTGTCCAGGTGACCTGGTACTCATCAAATCATCTAAAATCTTTATTCCAAACCTATTTCAGGTACCAACAGCACTAATTTTTGTTTTCACATGGCACAAAATAAACTTAATACATCCCACTTTTGTGTGTTTCAGCCTAAGTCAGCAAAACAGGTTTTAATTTCTCATTTAAGTGTTATCTTTTGGGTTTTCATGGTAAACCTAAATTGTGAGTATTGTCTCATAGGATTAAAGCTTTCCTACCAAGAGAACCTGACAGACATCTATAAAGGTCCTTTGGATGTTCATAGATGCACATGGCATGGATCCATCTGATTCCCCCATGCCAACTACATGCATGAATGTTACCCTACACTGGGGCCCCCAACTTTATCCCTGTTAAGTTCTAAGCAGTTTATGACCAACTCGACATCCTCATTCCTTTGCTAAGGGGTACATTCATGTGATAGGAAAGAGGTAAGAATTAATGAAAATTGAGCTCATGTTAAATGTTTGTAAAATTATAGATGCCAAAATGCATTTTCTGTATCTACTTTTGGCCTGACAGGTGTCAGGAAGTTACTAGACAGAGGGGGGAATGTACCAGTATTGGGAATGGCTTAGGAACATTTGAGAAAGCTCTGATTATTAATATATTTAAAAAATAATTGTGTCAAAATGGTGGCAGACCTGGGTAAACTAAGAACTTGATTTATGCCTAAAAGCAGGCAGCTATTCCAATGTAAATTAACCTAGCTAAATGTAATTAACAAGTCAATAGAGGAGAGCTAGGACTTCCTCTTTCTAAAGACAGATCTACATGATAGTCTAGGGAGAATGGGGCAGGGGTTGACTTTGTCCTTCCTAAAAGGAGACACCTTGCCACATCTTGCTGGGGGAGGTACCTTACAGAGATATTCACTACATCAGAATTATGTAAAGAAGATGGAGGTCATGGGTATAATAAGTCCGGTCCACGTGCTGTATCTTGGGGGGTTCGTGAGTTGGCTCAGACCACCCTCCCCCCATGCCAGAATGGCATGGGGCTGTAACTATTTTCTGTATTTCTATCTTTTTAATAAACTTCTTTAAATTTTCAGCAACTATCCAAACTATGTATATTTATCCTTAGCTCAGGACAAGAACCCGTGGGTTTTTTTTTCTGTTTTTGGTCATTTTGGGTTTTGTTGTGGTTTGAGGGAAAGTGTGTCTGGGACCCTAACAGGGGTCCCTGGGAACAGTTTCCCCACAAACATATTCTCCGAATCTGTAACTAATATGGTTAACCTGGACACTGTTTATTGGGAGGGGGGAAGGGAAACTGGCGGGAAGGGCATGAAGTACAATCTAATTGTACACCATTTTCAATACATTCCACTTATAAATAAAAAAATGAAAAATAAAAATAAATAAATAAAATTAAAAAGAAGAAATATTGCAGTAATGAATAAATTCTCCTTGTGCAATTGTTTCTATTGAAGGGATGTTTATTAAAATCCCCAAAACTATAGAAATGGCTATTTACTATCTTTTTTACACTCATTTTCTCTGAGAAAATGTTTTTAGTTCAATATAATCTTCAATTTACTAGGCAATGTTCATTCAATTTATGCTGCTGCACATTCTGAAAGTCAATTTATCAAAAATCTCTGATCTTAAGCAATAATTTTGGTATACTCCCTCGAGTTAAATTTCTTTCATTTGGCTGCTTGTTTAAACTGGCAAGTTTTTGCTTATCTTTCTTTGATCTTCTTGTTGTATTTTACAAGTGTAAAACTGCAGGAGATTAAAGAGTCAGTATGCATACTAATATCAATGATAAGTTAAAAATTTGAAGAAAAGATGTACAGGTTTTGTCTAAAATACTAAATTTAACTAAATTGAATTGTATTATAGACTTGTTTAATTTGGTTGAGAAGATATGACTTGGTTGTGACTGAGTTATTCATGGGTTATAATATGATAATACTGCTAAATTTGGAAATGTATTTTATTTCATATCTTCAATATTCAATTACTTGTGTATAACTAGAATTTTTTCTAGTTTCTGGAGTTTCAAAGAGAGGATATATTCCCTTTCCTTATGATGCACACTTTATTTTAAATCTATACTTACATGATGTTAATCTAACAATGGCTGTAATATAAATTAAAATATTATCAATACCAATGTAGTTATTAAATTAATAGAATGCATACCTATGCTACATAGATTTTTGACATATTTTATGATTCTTTTTAAACTATTATTGGTGCATTGTAAATATACATTATACTGAGTTATAAAGTTACAGCAGTATATTGAGCTCATTAAAAAATAGCCACCAGCATTTATACAAATCTATCCAGCTATGGGCATAAGGATCAATGTTATTCAAATTTGTGTCAGTTTCATTTGAGACCCTTTGATTTTTTTCTTCTTTTTCCTGTTGCTTTACAAAATGCCTCAAACTGGATAATTTATATAAGATATAAAATTTATTTTGGTTCATGATTTTGGAGGTCCAAGAGCATCTACTCAGCCTCTAGTGAAAACCTTGTAGTGGAAAGACAGGAAGGTATGTATTAAAAGGAAGCAACAGAGAGGCCAATTTTTTTTGTGGTACTGGGGTTCCTGGAAGCCCTACTACCTCCAGGCTATAGTCCCAAACATATTTTATACTTTTTATTTTTGGAAACAGTGTCTCTTAAGCCAGTGTGGCTGGCTTTGAAGTTGCTCGATCCTCCTGTCTCTGCCTCCCAAGGGCAGGGATTACAAGCATGCGCCACCATGCCTGGCGAAATCAAAATTATTTAATTGATTAGTAACTTGTTAATATGATATCAGTAAGTTTTTTGGATTCTAGTTGGCAACTTTGTAAAAGTGCGACAGTAGAATTCTAGTATGCTGAGGTCTATAACTCAACCATTGAGAAGACTGCTTCTCCATAAGAAAAGAAAGCAATAAAAAAGTAAACAACAACAAAAGCAAAAATTTAAAAGTGGTGAAACCAGAACAAGAATAAAGAGCAGAGACCTAAAAAGTGCTCTGCAGGACTCACACGTAAAACAGGGACTGACAGCAATTCCACCTAGAACAGGCTGTGCTGGAGGAAGTAGCAGCTGCCAACACTGTGGATTCCAGAGACATCCAGAAAGAAACTTCCAATTGCTGTGAGGCTGAAAACTACAAATCATTACAAAAACAGTCAACATTCAACCCTACACACAGTAAGCAAGAAAAAACAGAAATAGATGATTCAGTCAAGACACCTTGGAAGTAGCCAAACTCATCTCTTTTGACAGCAATCTGGAGGAGTACCCATCAATGTAAGTTAATAAAATATGTCTGTGAGTAAAGCTGGCCATGTCTGGCCACAGGAGCTTATGTGTCAAGAAAATAGACTCAAGGTTGGCCTGAAAACTTTTGGATATTTACTATTAAAAGTAGCAAAATCTTGATTAGTAAATAGACCATAGAGACAGAGGTAAATACAGCCCACAGTTTGAAGAGCTGAGACAGGGACTGTAGGGATTACTATGGTTTGACAACTAGTGGTTCCAGGAAGAAATAGTGCAGTTTGTTGAGTTTCAGGCTCCAAATGCAGTAAACTTACATCTGGATATGTCTAGCAAATCACCAGAACCTAAGGCCAGCAAGGGGCCTCAGGAGTGCCCTCCCAAGATTGGGGTGGTGTCCCTAGAGCCAAGTAACTGAGCCACTAAAACTCCGGACTTGGAACTGAGTGCTCCCTTTCTGCCAGACCTTGGGCCTTAGGTAGAGCGTGGCAAAGGTGCCATAATGGTCAGACTTCACCAAGAGGCCAGTATACCACTTAATCACAGCGAAAAGCTGGGAAATCAATACTCTGACTGCCAGAAGAGGTTGTTCCTGGCATGTATCCAAGATAGTGACTAAAAGTACCTCATATGACATAATAAGAAGATCTAGAGTGGTGTCCCATGGGCTATGAAATCTAGTGGGCCAGGCTACAAGTTTGAAACAACAATTGCTGACTTTTGTGGCTCCTAGATCCACTGGTCACAGAAGCTGATGGTCAGCACTCTGCAGTATCACAGGCTCAAATATAGCAGAGCAACAGTGGTATCTGGAGTGCAAGAGGTTCCTAGAGCTGATTAACCAATACAGCAAATTAGCCGGATACAAAATCAACTTAAAGAAATCAGTAACTTTTCTATTTTTTAACCATGAATTCAGAGAGAAAAAATACAGCAGACAATCTCAATCATCATAACCTCAAGACCAAAAAAATACCTAGTAATAAATCCATACAAAGAGGTAAAAGACCTTTACAATTAAAATTATAAAATATTAAAGAAAAATTAAAGAAGACATTGGAAGATGAAAAGATCTTTCTTGCTCTTGGATAGGCAAAATAAATATTAAAATGGCCATTCTACCAAAAATGATGTACAGAATCAATGAAATCCCTATCAAAATACAAATGCCATTCTTCATAGACTTAACAAAATCCTTTCATAACTTTATATGGAAAAACAGAAAATCCAGAATAGCCAAAGCAATTCCCAGTAACAAGAATCATGCAGGAGGCATCACAATTCTTGACATCAAACTATACTTCAGAGATGTACTATTAAAACAGCATGATATTGGCACAGAAAACAGGCACACAGTCCAAGGGAACAGGATAGAAGTTGGAGAAATTAATCCAAATACTTATCGTCATCTGATCTTTCACAAAGGGTCCAACTATGTACACTGGAGAAGAGATGGATTTTTCAATATATAGTGCTATAAAAACTGACTATCCACTTGTAGAAAAGTGGAAATAAATCCTTTCCTCCTACCCTGCACTGAAATCAATTCAAGACTGATTTAAGTCATACTAATTTGACCAGAGTCTATGAACCTGTTGCAGAAGACATAGGTTCAAGACTCCAATATATGGGCACAGGTAGATGCTTCCTCAACAGGATCTCCAAAGCTTAGAAAAGTAAAACAAGTATTAATAACTGAGAGGACATCAAACTATAAAGTTTTTGCTCATCAAAGGATCAAAGGAAATTATAAAGAGTCTAAAGAGAAAGCCTACAGAATGAGAAAAGATTTTCACCAGTCTTCCCTCTGACAGAAGTCTAATATCCAGAATATAAAAAAACTAAAGAAAAAAAACTTTACACTAGAAAAACCAATAGCCCAATTAATAAATAGAAAATTGAATTGAATAGACATTTCACAAAAGAAGAGATACAAATGGCCAATAGATACATGAATATGTTTAAAATAATTAGCAATCAGGGAGATGCAAATCAAAACTATACTGAGACTCCATTTAATACCAATAAAAATGGCAATCATAAAGACTTAAAATAAAAATAAATGTTGGCAAGACTGTGGGGAAATAAGCACTCTTTTTCATTGTTAGTGGGATTGAAAACTAGGCCAGCTACTATAGAGAACAGTGTGGAGAGTTCTTAGAAAACTGGGAGTGGGTCAATTATTTGATGTGGCCATACCAATACTTTGTGACTTTCCAAAGGGGTTGAAACCAGAGAACTAGAGTAATATATGCATATATATGTTTTTAGAAGCACAATTCAGATAACCAAAACTATGGAAACAATGTAGGTGTCCATTAACAGATGAATGGATTACAAAATTTTGGAAAATAAACCCAGTGGAATTCTACTCAGCAATAAAAATAAATAAAATAAAATAAATTAAAAAATTCATCAATTGCAAGAAAAAGAAAGGATGTAAAGAATGTTATGAAAAATGAGATTACCCAGTCACAGAGAGTTAAGGGTCATATATTTTCTTTATTATATGCAAAAAAGGAGTAATCAGAAACCAATTACCACAGGGAGCCAGGGAGGAGATATCAGGGTAAGGGTAGAAGAAGACTTAGCTTCATTAATAGAAATACTACCATATAATATGTGTATAAATGTGAATATATACCAGTGTTAATCTGTGTACTTAATATTGTAAGGTAGGAAAATGGGGAGAGGGGACACCAAGAGAGGACTCATGTTGTCATTGTCAACATGATTTACATTATGACATGCATATAATGAACTAATAAAGGCACACAAATAAATAAAATCATAAATTGAATCATAAAATATAAGTATATATCAAGAGAAATTTATGTTCTAAGATTTGCAATTATGCAATAGGTAGGAATAATTTTTAATAACTACACATCTTGCATATAGTAGCAGAATATTTTTTCAACACAGAATAATAGTTTTGTTGCCTGTGATAATAAGAAATGCAAAGTAATAACAAAATTTCTTGGTTGTCTGGTACTTTTTAACTACTTTATCGTCCCCTAAGACTCCGACCCGCAGGGGCTTAGAGAACGACACAGACACCTCTTCAGCTGAAATATGAATTCTTCTTTAATGGATCCTTAACATGTCTCTTCTTCCTTCTGGTTTAATGTGTACAGCAAGTACAATATATAACAGCATCATAATCCCTCCTTCTATTTCCTACCAACCCCAAGCTTCCACAGCTAGAGCATGCACATTTCTGACTTTCTAATAGGCAGGCTGGTGGTAGGCGTCACTGATCATTCTGCAGGCACGTAGCATGGCACACTGCGCATGCTCAAGGAGACATCCATCTTGTGAGTCTCATGACTTGGCTGCAAGCCTAGGCGCCATCTTGAATCCACGCTAGCAACAAGCCTGGGTGCCATCTCGGTCCAGCCGAGTGGGCCCCGACATCTCCCCCTTTTTGTTTTATTAAAATAAGGCTCGGGATCGTGCCTGTCTTAGGTCATCGACCCTCAAGGACCAGTCTTACCCGTCATTGGGAGAACAATAGCATGATTGTTTCCCTGTCTTAGGTTGAAAGGTCCCGGGGAAGATATTACCCGTCACTGACTACCGATCCAGCATACTGAGCCATACATGGGGAGATGAGCCAGCTTCAAGGGCTGCCATAGCTTGCACCAATATGCGCTGTTGTTGCAGTGTGCGTTGTCGAGTTCGTCTGATATGTCCAACCAGGAAATAGCACGCTACCACCAGCAAGAATGCCCAGAATGCCATGCCACCCCAATCTTTTAAGAAACCCAATGTTCCATGTATCAAGTCCATCCATTGTTGTACTGTGGCGACTTCCACACGGGTAGAATTAATTGCAACGATGGACGCTCGAAGCTCAATCATGGTGTGTTCAAATTCACGGCTCCAAGTCCCTAGAAGCATCTTGCTTAATTGCCGAGACAAATTACCTGCATGGGAGAAATTCTGATACTGCACATATGTTATACATAATCCAGATAATTTATGAATACATGATACCATGGCCATTTGCCCTAGAATGTCAACCTGTTCTTGTAACAGGTCTACTCTTTGATTTACCATTAATATGCCAGCTTTAAGTTGTCCATTTATTTGAGCTTGCTGAGCCATGGCAGTAGCTGCATGTGAGGATAGGGCATTCATAGTGGCTGCAGTATTTATAGACGTTGCCAAAGCGGCAGCAGCTGCAACTGCCGCGGTCACAGAGGCCACAATTACAGCAATAAGAGCAGAAATTCCAAAATCTCTCTTTTCTCGGTTCAGCAAAACTGGAAGGGAATTTACATCCACTCTTACTGGCCAAGGGACTGCTATAGGCAGTCGCATTACTACTGCCCAAGGGTGCATAGAAGCATTCCAGCAGAAAGTTAGAAAACAGGTATCAATAAAACAACCTAGACTATCATTAACCAAGGAACTATTAGAAACAAGCAAAAAAATGGAGTAGTTACACAAACAGGAGTGGGTCCAAACGGGAATTGTGATCCCATAGAACAATTTACTTTGACGCTATCCTCAAATGTATCGAAAAAATTCTGAGAATAGCTGCAATTTTTTACAGTTCCCCCTAAAATCATAGACATAGCTGTTATATCAGTACAGCCTCCTGTTATCCCACAGAGAAGCCAAATATTAAAAGGATTGGGCGGCTTATACTGTATAGGATTTTGATATGTATAATTATATCCTGCCCAAGTATGATTGCGCATAGTAGATATGCCTGGAGAAAAACTTAAATCATAGCCTGAAGAGGCCCAGACTACCTTAGAGTCTTGGCAATCAGTCCATTTAAATGGCCAGCTATGTGGGCTATAACATTTTTGAGCCCACCGCGGTTGCAAATGAGCTGTTTTATTTTCAGGATGTTCATATCTAGAAAATGCTAAAGGAGCATATCCTTCCAAGACAGTAACATTTCCTATGGGACTGGAATCATTAAATGGCTGAAATTTTCCCATAGTCTGATTATATAACTGCACACATGGATTAGGACTATTATAGGTATCATTCAAAATTTTATTAGCATAAAAACATAAACTACCACTTAAAGTTATATTAAAAAATGCATAAGGCCTAATTTCTTCATCAAAGGGAATCCAGGGCAAATTTAAGGAACTATTGGTCGTAAAGAACCAAGGAAAAATGGTGGCAGTGGTGGACACAGGTAAAGGAAGAGGGAAAGCAGAAATAATTCCCCAAAGATCTTTTTCACTCACTCCAATGTTGAACATTACCAACAGAGTTAGCCATATCCATTTGTTGCTTGGCATCTTCCATTGGTTCCTGTACATGGCGCACCAATCTTTCAGGAACCCAAATCGGCGAGTCTTTGTCCTGTGGGAAAACACACACCGACCCTCAAGCCCACGTTAGCACTGGATCCGGACCATTCCATGCTCCTGTAAGAATATCTTTCCACATTGCTTGCCCTGCATAGCGCTCATGAGGCCTGTAATGTCTTTCCGCTGCTATTCATCCATTGGCATCCAACGTCAAAAAATTTAGAATAAATAATATAAGATTTAGTTTATCTTTTGGTGTGATCCATTGAGCCCCTATCCCCCCTTTTTGTTTTATTAAAGCAGACTTAATAGTGGCATGGGCTCGTTCTACTATGCCTTGGCCCTGTGGATTATATGGTAATCCATGATTTAATTGTATAGCCATTTGGGCACAAAAATGAGAAAATCTTTGAGAAATATAAGCAGGTCCATTATCAGTTTTAATTTGGTGAGGGATGCCCCAGGCAGCAAAAGCTTGCAGACAATAGGAAATTACATGTTGGGCCTTTTCTCCAGTATGAGCAGAGGCAAAGATAACTCCAGAACATGTATCCATGGAAACATGTACATATCTAAGAGAGCCAAATTCAAGAACATGCGTGACATCCATTTGCCATAGGTGAAGAGGTCGCAGACCTCGAGGATTTACTCCTGTAGTAGGCTGTGGCAATAATGTCAAACAATTTTTGCATTGCAATACAATGCGTCGAGCTTGTTCTTTAGTGATTTTAAGTTTTAGTCTTAGCGTTTGGGAATTTACATGAAATTTATTGTGAAATTCTTGAGCCTGTAACATTTTGTCTTCATTTGAAAAAATAAGTACAGTTCGAGTATGAAAATCTGCAATAGCATTGCCTTCAGCAAGCAGTCCAGGAAGTCCTGAATGAGCTCGTATGTGGGTTGCATAGAAAGAACATTTTTGGTTCCAAATATATTGTTGTAACTTAGCCAATAATAGAAGAATAGTAGATTGTCCCTTAATATGTCCTACACATTCAAGGCTATTAAGTGCCTGTACCACATATAAGCTATCTGAAATTAAATTGAATGGAGTGGAATCATAGAGCATAAATACTTGAATCACTGTCAAAATCTCTACTGCCTGTGCTGATGAATGGGGAAAAAGAAAAGTTTGTGGATCAGAGCCTTCTTTGAATATCACTCCCATACCTCCTTTGGATCCATCTGTAAAAATATTTGGCGCTCCAGCAATCGGTGCAGATCGAGTTACTTTAGGAAAAATAATAGGATGAGCCAAAACAAACCTGAGCCATGGATGTTGTGGATAATGATTATCAAATTGTCCTGTGGCCATTACATGAACAATGGCCCAGTCAGAATTGGTGGCAGCTAGAGTGGCAAGTTGTTCTTTAGTATATGGAGTGATGATAAGATCAGGCTGCATCCCAAATGCAGTCAAAGTTGCCTTTAGTGCCTTAATAATTATTTGTGCAACACAGGCTGGATACCATGGCAATACTTTTTTTTTTTCAAGGCACACAGGAAATGCCCCTGGGGTGGGTAAAATTTTTTGCCCATGGGCTAACCTTGAGTTTCTTCTGTCTGTCAAACTTTCCCTTCTCAGTAAGATACGGCGGACTAGGGGAGGGAGGGGGAGGAGCAGAAGGTTCAGGATGTTTCTTTTTACTGTGACAAGACATTTGGAACCTGCGCCAAGATTCTAACAAGGCTTCTTCCTCCTTATCTCTCTCTGGTGGAACAGGCCATGTCTCTTGTTCCTCGGAGGAATCGGGGAATCACTTTCAGAGGACTCCTCGTCCCTGTGAGAATTTGCCTGTTGACCTTGCTCTGAAATCTCTTCTTTTGCTTCCTCTAAAGCATTAGAGCCTTCAGCCAGAACTTGACTATACCTTCCTGTTTTATCTGCCAGGCATGCTTTAATTAAACTCCAAATAGCCAATGTCCCAGGTGGGAGAGCCCCTTCGGCATCAGCCTTAAGAAGATCCTGACCGAGACGCTTCCATTGAGAAAGATTCACATATCCTTCTTCCAGAAACCATGGGGATACCAGTCTAACTGTACTAAGAAAATTTTCTAAAGTGGCTGTTTTCACTTTCACTCCTCCCTTAGACAGAATATTACAAAGAGCCTCTTTGACCTTCATGGTAGCAACCTTAGACCCCATGATAAATTTTACTTTGTTATAAACTCCTACACCCCTTATCGTCGGAATTACCTCTGAACTTATCGTCGCATTTACCACGAGCTTATCGTCGCATTTACCTGCGAACTTTGACAGCTGTCCCTCGCTTATCCGCGAGCCTCGCTTTTCCGCGAGCCTTATCTTATTTTGTCGCTTACCTGCGAACTTTTTTGTTACGTTGTTTTTCTTCTTCCCGGGTTTCTGCGCCACTTATCGTCCCCTAAGACTCCGACCCGCAGGGGCTTAGAGAACGACACAGACACCTCTTCAGCTGAAATATGAATTCTTCTTTAATGGATCCTTAACATGTCTCTTCTTCCTTCTGGTTTAATGCATACAGCAAGTACAATATATAACAGCATCATAATTCCTCCTTCTATTTCCTACCAACCCCAAGCTTCCACAGCTAGAGCATGCACATTTCTGACTTTCTAATAGGCAGGCTGGTGGTAGGCGTCACTGATCATTCTGCAGGCACGTAGCATGGCACACTGCGTATGCTCAAGGAGACGTCCATCTTGTGAGTCTCATGACTTGGCTGCAAGCCTAGGCGCCATCTTGAATCCACGCTGGCAACAAGCCTGGGTGCCATCTCGGTCCAGCCAAGTGGGCCCCGACACTACTTTTTGTTAAACATAGTAAATAATAATCTTATGTGCAGAAAGTTTTCTTAAATTTATATTTAATTTTTAATTTATAGTATGTATCACAAACTAAACTTTCAGATGAGTTGATTTATGACTTGATAACTGCAATTTTCTTGAATATCTAGGATATTTTATACATTCTTTCTTGTGCATGTACAAATGCCTGTGAATATACAAAAAAAAGAATAAAATTTTAATTCAGTAAAAATATGTGGTTGTCAAATTGTTTAAAACTAACTTAAAACATTTGTATTATGTCTAACAAACAGAATAAAATTATATATAATTTGTGACTGGACTTTGGAATTTGGATCATTTGGATTAATTACTGAATGATTCCTTGAACTGCTCACTGTGGAATCCTACCCGCTGGGTGGATCATTGGCCATATTTCCAGGCTCTTGTGGTATCTTTAGTTTCATGTAAAGATGTATTTAAACTGCATTTTGTATTCCCTTGGATTGCAATTTTAAGCCTTATTTTCCTTTACATTAAAATATTTTATAAAGAAAAGCAACTGATTCTTTAGATTAATTTTTTATCCTGCAACGTTAATGAACTGGTTAATCAGGTCCAGTAGTCTTTTGGTTGAGTTTGTTGAGACTTCTAGATAAAGGATCATGTCATCTACAAATAAGGATAGTTTTAATTCTTCTCTTCCTAATTGAATTCCTTTGCTTTTCTTCTCTTGTCTTACTGCTGTGGCAAGAGTTTCGAGGTCTAATTGAAAAGGAATAGTGATAGTGGGCATCCTTGTCTTGTTGCTGATTTTAGAAGAAATTCTTGTAGTTTTTCCCCATTCAAAATGATGTTGGTGATTTAACCCCTACCCAATTCCCACCCCATTCCCTCCCAGTCCCTCCCTCCCTTGCTTGGCTTAGTGATTGACTTCGATATGTTTAAGTGCATTGTGTGTTTTAGAGATTTTCCTCTTCCCCCCTCCTTTCTCCTCCTTTAGGTTGTCTTGTTAGCTCCTCTATAGGATTTCCTCTTTCAAGAGTTCCTCCTATGACCCATTTCTCCCTAACTCTCACATATTAGGGAAAGCGGGTTCATTGTATATTGCCTTAATGACATTCCTTCTATTCCAATTTTCTGCAATATTTTTAACATAAATGGGTCTTGGATTTAGTCAAATGCTTTTTCAGCATCTATTAATATCATCATGTGTTTTTTCTCAGTTCTATCAGTTGCTTTTCTTTATGCCAACAATGAATACATCATGAAATAAAGAAAAAATAATATTTCCATTCACTCTAACCTCAAAACCAATAAAATACCTGGAATAAACCTAACCAAAGATGGAAAAGACCTCTACAACAAAAATATAAAACATTAAAAAGGAAACTGAAGAACTTGGAAGATGAAAAGATCTCCCTTGCTCATAGATAGGCAGAATAAATATCATCAAATGGTCATTCTTCCAAAAGTGATCTATAGATTCAATGCAATTCCTATTAAAATACCAATGATGTTCTTCATAGACATATAAAAAACAGTCATAAATTTTATATGTCGAAAGAAAAGATCCAGAATAGCCAAAGCAATCCTCACCAATAAAAATCAACTAGGAGGCATCAAAATCTCGGACTTCAAATTATACTATAAAGCAAAAGTACTATAAACAGAATAATATTGGCACAACAACAGGTGAACTGATCAGTGGAATAAAGTAGAAGATAGAAAAGAATCCCACACATGTATCTTTTACAAAGGGGCCAAACTTGTACTTTGGAGAAAAAAAAAACAGCCTTTTCAACAAATGGTGCTGGAAAAACTGGCTATCCATTTGTAGAAAGATGGAACTAAATCCTTACCTCTCACCATGCACAGGAATCAACTCGAGATGGATCAAAGACTTAGAAATTAGACCAGAGACTGTGATGTTATTAGAGGAGGTCATAGGCTCAACACCCCAACATATAAACACAGGAAGTAACTTTCTCAATAAGACCTACAAAACACAGGAAATTAAAGCAATAATTAACAAGTAAGATTAAGATGGCATCAAACTAAAAAAGTTTCTTCTCATCAAAGGAAACCATCAAGAATCTAAATAGAAAACCTAAAGAATGGGAGCACATCTTTGCCAGCCACCACTCTGATAAAGGGCTAATATCCAGAATATACAAAGAACTCAAAAGACTACACTAGCAATACAAATAACCAAATCAAGAAATGTGCAACTGAACTGAATAGACACTTCACAAAAGAAGAGATACAAGTGGCCAATAGATAAATGAAAATATGTTCAACATCATTAACCATCAAAAGATTTAAATAAAATCTATGCTGATATTCCTTCTATCCCCAATTAGAGTGGCAAGCAAAAAGAAATCAAATAACAACAAATGCTGGCAAGGATGTGGGGAAAGAGGAACTTTTTTACACTGTTGGTGGGATTGCTAACTAGTTCAGCCACTATGGAGATCATTGGGGATATTCCTTAGAAAACTGGGAATAGATCCACCATATGATCCGGCTATCTCAGTCCTGGGTATTTGTTCAAATGGGTTAAAATCAGAGAACTACAGTAGCATACACATACCCATGTTCATAGCAGAACAATTCATAATAGCCAAAATATGGAACCAACCTAGGTCTCCATCAAAAGATGAATGGATTGCAATATTATGGGAAATACACACAATAGAATTCTACTCAGCTATAAAGAAGAAAATCATATAATTCGCAAGAAGATGGAAAGACCTGGATAACATTATTTTTCTAGCCAAATACTGTGAGATCAGCCAAGTACAGAAAGAGAATGGACTTCTATTTTCTCTAATATGCCCAAACTAGAGAGTATTCGGGATACCAGAGGGAATACAGACAATGCAGGAGAAACCTCACCAAAGCTACAAGGCAAGGATGGGAGAGGAAGAAGGCTGAGGAAGGAGCTATGTCCAAATTTGTATAAAAATGGAAATATAGCATGGTTAAACTGGATTCTCATTGTTGGGAGAGGGAAGTGGAACTGGGGGGAGAGGGTATGAAGCACAGTCTGAATGTATGCCATTTTCAATATGCTCCACATGAAAATAAAAAAACAGAAAAGAAAAAATATTTTTATAATATTAAATAGCAAACAAGAACAGTTAGATAATCATTTTTATAGACACATATCCTTTTAAACCCCTGAAATCACATTTGATGTACACACAAACATATCCTATGCAGAAAAACTTACTGCTAAAATATTTTTATGTTACCAAATGAATTCAGTAAAACTGTGAGATAGGCCGTTTGTTAGAATAACCAATTAAATTCAATAAAAATATTAAGTTGTATCTTTAATATCATATACACAAATAGATCTGTTGATATAATTAGATTTTTTACTTTTTAACTGGTTATTTTGGTGTATTCTGAAAGCAGCCAAATTCAAAACCTATTTTTTTTTTCAAATAGCATATGACTCATCTCTAAACATCGTTAAATATCCTCAATGTTCTGATCTACTTCCTGGTAATACTTCCTGCACATAAACACACACATGTACATGTGAGCAGGCATGGACACACAGACACACATGTTTTAATATAACTGTGTGTTTAATAGAGTTGTGCTCAGAATAGATGCTTCTTGTAGAATGAATGAATTAATAAAATGACACAAAATTGCTGGCTATCTTAGCAAAATATTTAATATTCTTATATGTAACAATTGTTTTTAGGTCTGGAGATGGAACCCAGGTGAATTCGACCTCCTAGTTACACCCTTACACATACAGCCACAATGAGGGCATAAATACTGAAACAATAGTGAGAGATAATTCACATTTGTTGTTCTTGATTATTATATAGAAGTTAGATGTTTAATTTATCAAGAAAAAACATTCTATGGCATTGATAAAATGAATTGTATAGTTGTATTCTTTTTCTCCTTCTACCTCGCCCACATTCTACCTCAACCACAGACACATTGTGCCATGACATCATAATGATGCCAGATGACTATCCTAGCTTTGGTTGATATTGCTTGTTACATTGCGCAGGAGAAACATTTGGTCCTCTTTTTTCCTCAGTCTATATTTATATCTTTTAAGGAGCTGGCAATATTAATATTAATGATAATAATAATAAATAATAATAATAGCAACAACAATGTTGAAAATGAAAATTCTTGATTAGAATATGAACTTTAGAAAGAAGAAATGCATCTTTGTAATTTCAAGCCAAAGCAGAATCTTTGGCTTAAAAAACGTACACAATAAATATAATTCTTCAATGAAAGAATGATGATGATAGAGATTATTGACTAAAAGTTTTCCAATCTATCCTTTATAAAATTTAATTTTTATAGCCATCTTTGGAAACAAGTATTGATTATACCTTTTTCCAATGAGGATACTTAGTTTTAAAGTAAAGCTAGGCACATCTGCCTTTATAATTTATTTATTTATTCATTATTAATTGTTGCATTGTACTCATACATATTAGTAGAGTACAAGATGATTGAGGTATACATGGAAACATCACTTATTTAGCACTTCCTCAATTCCAACTCCATTGTCTCCTTCCTTCCTTCTTCTCATGTTTGGCTTAGTGATTGATTTTGATATGTTTGTGAATGTACACTAGGGAATTTCCTTCTTTCCTACCCCCATCCTCAGTTAGTTCATCATATTTGCTTCATCTAGTTACTCCTATGACCCATTTTATCCCTAGCTTCTGCATATTAGGGAGAACACCTGACTTTTACTTTTAGTGAATAATCTTTCTGAGCATAATAATCTCCAGTTCCATTCATTTCCCTGCAAATTATATATTTTTTTCTTCTTTCTTACTGAGTAAAATTCCAGTGTACATATTTCATGGTTTTGTAATCCACTCATCTGCTGAGGGACATCTTGGCTGGTTCCATAGTTTGGCAATTGTGAATTTTGCAGCTATGAACAGATATTCATGCATTAGTTTGATAGTTTCATTTCCATTCTTTTGGATAGATATCCAAAAGTGGTATTGTTAGATCATATGGTAGGTTCAGTCCAATTTTTCTATGGATTTTCTTACTGTAGTTCAAAGTGGTTGCAATAATCTGCAATCCCACCAACAATGATTAAAGTCCCCACTTATCCATATCTATTGTTATTGTGTTTTGAATGATTGCCTTCCTAACTGAAGATAGGTAAAATGTCAGGGTAGTTTTGATTTGCTACTAATTATTGAGCATTTTTATACATTTATTGGCCAATAGAATTTATTTTTGTGAAGTACCTATATGGTTTATTTGCCCATTTTTATTAGGTTATTTGTTTTATTAGTGGTTAGTTTCTTGAGTTCTTAGAATATTCAGAATATTAGTCCTCTGTTGGAGGAATAGTTGGCAAACATTTTTTCCCATTATTTGAGCTCTTAGTTGAAGTTCTTTATAGTTATATTTTCTGTACAGAATCTTTCCAGTTTGATGCAATCACATGCATTGATTCTTTTAATTTTTTTCTTTTAATTTTTTGTGCCTTTGGGATCTTGGTGAGGAAGTTTTTATCGGTATCTGTCTGTTGAAGTGTTGGACCTATGTCCTGTTCAAGGATAAAATACTTAGAAATAATCCTAAACAAGGAGGTTAAACACCTATACAAAAATTTATAAAACATTTAAAAAATCAAAGACCTTAGAAGATAAAATAACCCTTCCATGCTCTTGGATAGTTAAAATAAATAACATCAAAATAACCATTGCTTCAAAAGTGATCTACAAATTCCATGCAATATCCATTAAATTACCAAGGTCATTTTTCAGTGATAAAGAAAAATCAGACCTTAAATTCATTTGGAGTAACAAAAAGCCAGAATAATCAAAGTAGTTCCCAGCAACAAGAACTGTGCAGGAAGCACTACAATATCTGACTTCAAACTATACTACAAAGCCATAGGAAGGAAAACAGAATGGTATTGGTACAAAAACAGACACATTGACCAATAGAGCAGAATAGAAGACAGAAATAAATCTACAAACTTACATCCAATTGATTTTTGACCAAGGGGCCAAAAACATACACTGAAAAAATTATAGCCTCTTAAATTGTGTTGGCAAAGCTGGTTAAACATATTCATGAAAATAAAAATAAAGTCTACTTTCTCACCCTGCACAAAAATCAATTTAAGATAGATAAAAGACTTGGAAATGAAACTAGAGACACATCTGCCTTTAAAATGCAGTTTAGACCCCGGGCCCCTGACCCTGGGCGGGTGGGCAGGCGCTGGCGGGGCGCCCCTAGGTGAACCCCCTTTCCACCCGCAAGGACCCCGTGGTCCGGGCCCCCGGGCTGACCCTGGGCGGGTGGCCTGGTGCTGGTGGGGCACCCCTAGGCGACCCCCCTCTCCACCCGAAAGGACCCCGGGCCCCCGACCCTGGGATGGTGGGCAGGTGCTGGCGGGGCGCACCTAGGTGACCCCCCTCTTCACCCAGAAAGACCCCAGGCCCCTGACCCTGGGCGGGTGGGCAGGTGCTGGCCGGGTGCCCCTAGGCATTCCCCCTCTCCACCCGGAAGGACCCTGGGCCCTTGACCCTGGGCAGGTGGGCAGGCACTGGCGGGGCTCCCCTAGGTGACCCCCCTCTCTACCCGGAAGGACGCTGTAAAAAAGGAAAAGAAAAAGAAAAAAGGAAAATATCGGAGACAGGTCAAGGAGGTTGCGGATGCCAGGATACTGGAGATGCAGACAAAACTTATCCAAATGAACTGGAATTATTGGAAAAATTCCCCGCTAAGGAGGACTGCTTCTTCTCTACATTGTTAAGAATCTTGGACATCACCTGTAAGGAGAGAGACTTTAGTGGATACCAAGGAGAAAGGTAGTGCTGAAAGAGGTCTCCGCGTTGGCGGTGGAGAATTGTATTCAGGAGAAGCAGAAATCGGAGCCTATCAACCTTATTTATTTATTTATTTATTTATTTGGAGAAATTACACCAAAGGTTGAATGCTACCATCGTGCATGCTTAGGAAGATTGGACAACATTCAGAGTGAAAAGAGAGCTTGGGAAAGATTTGAAATGGTGGAGGCAGTGGCAATGGCAGTGGCCAGTACTCAGGAGAGGCAGATATCTGATACATTACACCTGGAACGTTTGAAGTAATGACCCCAGAGGCAGAATGCTACCTACCACCACACATCCTCGAGAACGTGGGACAAATAGTTGGGCGAAGAGGGTGCTCGGATTAGAGCCTGCCGAGAGGTGAGGCCAGCGACGGACACAGCAAAGCTGAGATCAGAGCCTGCCATGAGGCAAGGCTGGTGCTGGGGCCTCCAAGACTGGGATCGGAGCCTGCCGAGGTGTTAGGCCAGATCCAGGGCCAATGGCCGGCATCGGAGCCTTCCATGAGGCAAGGCCATTATTGAGGCCTCCAAGGCCGGGATCAGAGCTTGTCGAGGGGTTAGGCCGGTGCTGGGGCCAGTGAGGCCGGGATTGGAGCCTGCCATGAGGCAAGGCCAGTGCTGGGGCCTCCGAGGCCGGGATCGGAACCTGCTGTGGGGTTAGGCTGGTGCTGGGGACAGCGAGGCCGGGATCGGAACCTACCATGAGGCAAGGCTGATGCTGGGGTTTCCGAGGCTGGGATCAGAGCCTGCTGAGGGGTTAGGCCGGTGCCGGGGCCACTGGCCAATGTCGGAGCCTTCTGTGAGGCAAAGCCGCTATTGAGGCCTCTGAGGCCGGGATCGGAGCCTGCCGAAGGGTTAGGCCGGTGCTGGGGCCAGTGAGGCCGGGATCGGAGCCTACCGTGAGGCAAGGCTGATGCTGGGGTCTCTGAGGCTGGGATCAGAGCCTGCTGAGGGCTTAGGCCGGTGCCGGGGCCACTGGCCAATGTCGGAGCCTTCTGTGAGGCAAAGCCGCTATTGAGGCCTCTGAGGCCGGGATCGGAGCCTGCCGAGGGGTTAGGCCGGTGCTGCGGCCAGCGAGGCCAGGATTGGAGCCTACCGAGGGGTTAGGCTGCTGCTGGGGCCAACGGCCGGCATTGGAGCCTTCCTTGAGGCAAGGCCATTATTGAGGCCTCCAAGGCTGGGATTGGATCCTGCTGAGGGGTTAGGCCATTGCTGGAGCCAGCGAGGCTAGGATCAGAGCCTGCTGAGAGGCAAGGCTGGTTCTGGGGCCTCCGAGCCTGGGATCGGACCCTGCTGAGGGGTTAGGCCGGTGCCGGGACCAGCGTGGCCGGGATCGAAGCCTGCTGTGTGGCAAGGCCGGTGCTGGGGCCTCTGAGGCTGGGATTGGAGCCTGCCGAGGGGTTAGGCCAGTGCTGGGGCCAACAGCCGGCATCGGAGCCTTCCGTGAGGCAAGGCCGTTATTGAGGCCTCCGAGGCCGGGATCGAAGTCTGCCGAGGGTTGAGGCCAGTGCTGGGGCCAGCGAGGCCTGGATCGGATCCTGCCGCAAGGAAGGCCAATGCTGGGGCCTCTGAGGCCGGGATCAGAGCCTGCTGAGTGGTTAGGCCGGTGCCGGGGCCACTGGCTGGCATCGGAGCCTTCTGTGAGGCAAGGCCACTACTGAGACCTCCAAGGCCTGGATCGGAGCCTGCCAAGGGGATAGGCCAATGCCGGGGCCACCAGCTAACATCGGAGCCTGCCATGAGGTAAGGCCGGTGCTGGGGCCTCCGAGGCCAGGATCAGAGCCAGCTGAGGGGTTAGGCCAGTGTTGGGGCCAGCAAGGCCAGAACCGGGGCCTCCCATGAGGCAAGGCTGCTGCTTGAGCCAGAGAGGTCTGATCAGTCCACCGGGTAGCCAGGCCACAACTGGGGCTGTCAAGAGTGGGATCAGTATTTGCAACGCGGCATGCACAGAGAAATATTGCAGAAAATTAAAACCAGATGCTTCCCCTAATTAGCAATAACTAGGAGGAAACGGGCAACAGGAAGTGGTCGAGCTATAGAAAGGGCCCTATAGTGAAGCAATTAAGGTGACCAATCAGAGGGTATGGAATAGGGGAGGATGGAGCCTCTTTAAAAAGCAGGAGGTGCATAAACATATGTATCAAAGTTAATCACCAAACAAGCATGGGATTGAGGGAGGGGGAGGGAATGGGATGGGGGCTGGATGAGGGCTAATTGGATGATGTGTGCTTGTATATCCTCTCAAGTCTTATATTTCAATGTGATGTCTGATTACAATGCACCAATAAAAATAAATTAAAAAATAAAAGTGCATAACCAAAAGAAAACAAAACAAAAGAAAACAAAAAAACAAAAAAATGCAGTTTAACCCTTTAAAGGTTTTTTTCCAAGGACAAATTTATGTGTAAATTGCTTTGTAAATCATGATAAAATACAAATTTCTATTTACCTTATCTAAGAGGTGCAACCCAAGGTTTTGTATTTTTACAAGCGTCCAATGATGTAGGTTAATAGAGATATTTTCTTAGAAATATCAGATTAGTAAATAAAATCATATTCTTGGTCCACCTATATCTACTGAATCATAATCCTGGAAGTGAGATTTGGTGACCTAATTTATGAGCAATCTGGTGGTTATTAAAAAGACTAAGCAAGTAAAGTTTATGTGAAGTGCTTTGTACATCAAAACTGGTATATAAATATTCACTTGTCATTCTTATTGTAGCTTTAAAAACTATTTCTTGTCAGTAATGTAAATTTGATATTTGTACCACTCCAAAATTGAATTTTGGTTGAGAAGGCTGTGCTTTTTAAGAGTATCCTTGCCACAATAATATTGTATTAGTATTATATGATATGCATAATAATATCTATTAATTCCAGTCACTGTAGTCTTTACTTGTTATAGGGTGATAATCTCTCCTGAGAATAATTTGTAATAGGATGGTTATCTTTGACTTGATACATATTTATTGGTGTATTGTTGTCAGACATCGTAATGGGGTACAAGATGGTAGAGGCATACATGCACACATCACTTATTTAGCCCTTCCCCAATTTCCACCCCATTCCCTTTCCCTCCATCCTTCTCATGTTTGGCTTGGTGAGAAACTTTGTTATTCTTGTGAATGTATGTCATTTACAGTAGAAAATTTTCCTTTTACCCCCTCTCATCCCCCTCAGATATGTCACTTAGCATAATGTTCTTCAGTTCCACCCATTTTATTTTTAGAGCATATAAATCTTTTGCCTTTTTCTTTATTCTTTACTTTTCCAAAAGAAAGCTGTCAAATGAAAAACACAAATAGATCATAATAAATTTAAGTATATAGAAAAAATAATTCAGAAAGGGCCTCAATCCTCATTCCAGAGTGGACAAAATACCTAAAACAAAAAAGTATATTCCAGAGATAATATCTGGGTTGTATTGCTTTCTAGGATGAAAAAATTCATTGCAGGTAATCTTTCTTCGGATTTATTCAGCCTGGAAACCTTTTTTCCCTCCTGCATATGCATTTTGGAAGTCACTATTTTATTCACAGCTTAGTGTGTCTTCTTTTTTCATCATGTTGCAATTTTCTCAAAAATGCTTAAGTAAAACCCTGCTCGGGATAATGTGCACAGTCAGCATAGCCTCCTGATATCCCTGTGGTTCTCTAATTGTAATTTTCTAATTTAAGCTAGTTTGAGAGTCACATACTTTCATTCATGAGGGCCTGCTTAACTTTACTTCAGGTGTTTTTCAATCTTGCCCTATCCTGATTATTTCTATCAAGTTACCTAGAACTTTGATGTTACTCTTATAAAATTAGAAACAAAAAAGTAAGAAAATTACCACTGCGAGATGCAGCACATCTCAGTATCTGTAACAAACAAAAATCAACTACCAATAAGGAAGCTCCTTGACAATAAAAACAAAGCAGTGAAGTTATTTATGAACAAAAACACAAAAAAGGAAACCATAGAGGAAGAAACCCTGTGGTACTGTGTCCCATTTAACAAAAATATTTTGTTCTTTTGTGCTAAACCTGTATAACCTCTGCCATTGTTTCTTTGTTCAAAAATCCCAGGAAACTGAAAGGCCTGCCACTCTTTCCCCTATTTCCAAAAAATAAAGCATTCTCTATAAATGGCTAAGTTTAAGATTACTTCACGTATTCTTGTTCCTATACCTGTGGTTATTTATATAGGGGGTCTGTGAGCTAACAGGGGCTGCTGTCATTTTCTGCTTAGCTGGAAGGATGCATGCAACCCCATGCAGAAAAATTTAAAATGCCTCTAGCCTTTACTGAGTGGCAATCTCAATTTTTTCATTTGAGGGCCCCAGTGAAATCAGACCCTACTCAGACCTTGGATGATGATTTGAAGCAGGAGAGCTGAATAAACTTCTCTTTCAGGGGCGGCCACTATGAAGTTTCTTTCAGCCTCAGAGAGAGCAGTTGCTGTCCTGCCTCTACTCACCCATCCAATGTTGGAAGATTTGGTACCTTCTGGAGGGATTTATGTGGTGAGTCAACTTGTCTGAGGGTATCAAGGTTGAATGGAAGCAATTGGTAACCTTGGTCTCCAGAGGCTCAGGAGACATCCCCAGCCTCCTAGTTCCTGGTTTGGCTCTTGAGGTTTGGTTAATGTTAATTGTTTGTCTGTCCATGTGTTCTCCTGTTTGTTCTGTAACATCAGTATTTTTTTGTGTTAGGTCTGTCCTCCTTTATTCATACTTCTGTGTATGACTGTGTCAAGTGTCACTGTCTTATTCTGTTTGGTGTACATAGGTTTGAATTTTTGTACACCTCCACCCCAGGGTTGGATGGGGAAATAAACAGAAAGATTCTTTCATATAAGCACACATATGGACTGGTTACCCTAGTGCTTTGAATCAGCCTCCTTTCGGTCCAAAAGAAGCTTGTTTGGGCTTTGGAGGCTGAATGCTGACTCAGCTTGCAAAAGCAAGTAACATAAAACTGTATTAGAGGCCCAAAAGGCCAAATTTTTTTCTTCTTAGGAGAATGTTTCTCAAAGACTTATTTCAGAAAAAGAAACAAGCTCCAAGGGATGATAAGCATGAGAGTGGATCTCTCTTTAATCAGCTAATGTCCAGGTGGTTAATTCCAGATTTCTAGCCCCTGGGCTATAAACAAATATTTTAACCTAATACCATATGGCCAAGTAACTCAGAGAGAAGTATAAGGGGAATTACATCCAGCAGGCTTGTATTATAAAAACCATAAAAACATTTGAATTAAGTTGTCTGATCCCTATTATCAGGCTGATGCCCTGTTTACACTAGAAAGAGACTCCCCACTGGTAACTGTTATGGTTTGGAAGAAGATGTTATGGTCTGCAAAACTGCCCCTAGGGACCTTTGTTAGACCCCTGGGAATAATTTTCCAAAAAAAAAAAAAAACACACAAAAAGATAAAAAGCATGGGTTCTTGTCTTGAGCTAAGGATAGATATGCAATAGCCCAGACCCTTGCTGAAGATTTAAAGTTTATTGAAAAGGTAGAAATACAGAAGACAGTTACAGCCCCATGCCATTGAAGAGTGGCATGGGGAGTAGTTTGAACAAATTCACCAAACATACAACACGTGGACCATTCTTATATCCAGCCCGACCAGATCTGAGGCAGGTCCTTTGATATGCAGATGTACTGCCATAATTCTAAGCCACGTATACTGCTCTATCTCCAACCCAGCCAGAACCTCCCCCTCTGGGGCAGGGGAGCAGCATTGTCTCCAGCATAGACCCCACCTTTTGCTATACTCCCAAAATGTGTTAAGTTGCTTATCCAGAGTCTGGGATTTCCTCACATCCTTGAGGAAGTTTGCCTCTCTTTAGAAATGTAAAAAGGGCCTTTTTCCTGAAGCTCCTGGATTTCTTTACTACCAAAGATATAGTTTAAAATTGGAAATCTTTCCCAATTGTCAGGGCCCGCTTGGCTAGACTGGGATGGGGCGGTGGCTCAAGATGGCGCCTAGGCATGTTGCCAAGTCACAAGGCTCACGAGGCTGGCGGTGCCCTGAGCCTGCACAGTGAACCCTATCAGGCACCCTATGGATGATCACTGACACAGTGCCTCGTGCTACCACCAGCCCGCCTATCAGAGGGTTAGAAATGTGCATGCCCTAGCTGTGGGAAGCTTGGGGTTGGTGGAGTGATGAGGGAGGGGTTATGAAACTGATATATATTTGCCTGCTGTGAGCATTGAGGAGAAGCATTAAAGAAGAAGTACATCATCAGACTCGGTGTTTGCATCTTCTTTCCTGGGGATCTGTGGGCTGGAGCCTTAGGGATGCGACACCAATACTGGTACATTAATACATTTTGAAATATCTTCCCAATGCTGGTACAGTTACATTTTGGGGTTGCATAGAGAGGGAATGACTCCATGGGATTGTAAGGCATACTCTTTTCTCTGATAAGCTTCAACTGTCTGGACTGGGGGAGGGAACAAAAAAACTTCTCCTGGCCAAATTTGTTCCCTCTTCAAGGGAGTTCTTGAAAGCACTATAGCTATACAGCACACATATTTGAACCTGGCACAATTTAGCAGCTAATCTAAATTAGTGGCTCTAAATTATTTTTTGTCTCATTTTCTAGGTCAACCTTACAGTTACTGGGGGCACTTAAGAACAGTGCTTCCTTAGGTATACAAAACAAAAACAAAAAAACTGTGTTTAAAACTACTTTATTCTAATCTCTTGTTAACATTTAATTTTGTTTTATCTAAAAATGTCCTTAAAGTTACAAAAGAGAAGTACAGATTGTGCAAATTTTTTCATTCTGCTTTTTAGATTATTTGCTCTTATGTTTTTACATGTATGAAGTTGTAGATTCTTAAGACAATTTAAATAACTAAAAATGAGATAGGGTTTATGTTCTTATAAAACCTTTTTGTTTTAGTTTGTTTTGTTTGTTAACTTTTCTGGAGGCCTGTGTATGTCTTTTATTTTGACTTGTTTTAAAATCCTAGTCATAGCTGGGCATGGTGGGGCACACTTGTAATCCCACCATTTGGGAGGATGAGACCAGAGGATTGTGGGTCATAGACATCATCAGCTACTTAATGAGGCCATGAGCAACTTAGTGAGACCATGTTTCAAAACAAAGAATAAAAAATAGGACAAGGGGTGTATCTCAGAGGTTGAATGCTCCTAGGTCCCATCCCCAGACCCGCAAAAAAAAAAAAAAAAAAAAAAAAAAATCTAATCATGTGTATTTTTCTCTTTAACCTTTCAGAACAAACCTTGAGCACACAAACAATATTATGGGTAATTTTGCTTCTAAGAACTCTCCTTTTGAGTATATATTAAATAAGTAAAAATAATGTGACATCTTAGTTCATGTGGCTTGAGTTTTTAAAAGGTTTATGTTTGTTGGTAAAATAAAAAAGGACTAAAATAACATACTTTGTTTTTTCTCAGGTTAAGAGAATTACTATTGTCTTTCTAATAGATGTTTAAACTTCAATGTTCATTTTTAGAATTTATTTTGTTAAAATTATGGTTTAAGCTACTTACTGGCTAGTTAAATAAAGTAAATGTAAGTAAATAAATTGTTTCTAACTAAGTTAAAAGCTAATCATTAACAGGAAAATATAAAATATATACCTGTAACCAAGGATGTTTCTATATCTGAGAGTTAATTGTGCTGTGTATCTAGATTCACCTAAATATTTCAGAAGAGCTTATAAGTTAAAGGTGTATGGGTTTTATATTCATGTGAGAGCTGACCAATAAAGTGATCTCTTTAGGCAATATGCAATGTATTTGTATCTCAAGTTACTAAAACTTTTGCTATCTTGATTTTCTGTAATTTTTATTCAAAGATTTAGCATTAAGACCTGGTTTATGTCTGATTTTCCTAACTGAGTAAATGTCTTATTATTATATAAAAATACAATCATCTGTCATGTAACAAGTTTCTAGAGTTATCTGATTTATGTCAATATTGTTAGCTTACATAGACTTGTAGTTATAGTATAGTCCAGTGTAAAAAGTTGGTCAAATGACTACCAGAACTAATTCAGTATAAAAGAATGGGACAATTAAAAAAAAACCCTGATGAATATATGAATGGATTTCAAAACCTGGCTATTATGTTTAGTCTAACAAAAATGGGATGTGTATTTTGTTGTGTTTCTGGGACTTTAAACTCCCATGAATCAGCTTTTAAATATGTCCTTTAGAGTTTTCAACAACACAGACAAGGGAGACAAATTAAAAACCAGAGGAGACAAATGCAGACACAAGGACACACCCATATAATAGTCCTGGTACTGGGAAATAAGGCCCTGCCCCCTCAGAGATGCCAAAAGTTTATTTCAGAGAGATTGAAAGGAGCTGGAGGTCTAGCACCTGCCATTATTGCAAAGAGCCTGGTCATTGTGTCAAGGACTGCACTGAGTGGAGTCCATATGTATCTGGGTTGTGCCCAGGCTGCAATAAATAAATAAATAAATAAATAAATAAATAAATAAATTGGAAAACATGTTGCCCTCACTTCAAGTGAGGTTATCTGATTCCATCATAGCTGCCCTCAAAGACTGAGGATGCCCAAACCTCAGCAAGGATCCCTCTTATCAGCCCTCTAACTAGCTTGATATTGCTAGTGAGAGGGCTGATAAGATGACTCTTGAAATGGAAGGCAAGATATTGATTTATTTTTTCAGATTCATGGCTTTGTTCTTTGCTTGCTTTGTCTCTCCTACACTTCTTTTCTAAAGAGACCTATATTGCAACTGATGTGGATAACACCAAAGGCCAAATAGATTTATAATGTTTTAAACTTGTAAAAAGGTAGTTTGGTCCACTCTTGTTTGTTAGCAGGCCTGGTTCTGATGATCAAACTTTAACTGAACCTAATATAAAATAGTTTGCTGATGAAAGCAGCTTCATGAGTGAGGAAACTCAGAAATCAGGCTATGCAGTAGTGAGCCTTCAGAAAATAATAATAATAATAATAATAATAATAATAATAATAATACTGCCTTCTCCAAATACTTTGGAAATATAGTTAAGCTTACTCCCCATTAATCTATGTGGCAACAGTACAACAAGTAATTGTTTTACTCAAAACCTAATATAGGATTCTCCCTTAGATCAACTTCTCCCAAAGTGGAAGAGTCCCTTCTAAGTTCTTAGCATTCCTGCAGCACTTTAACTAGAAACACAGTTTCTGGACTCATATGTCTAAAAGTAAACCTGTCCCTCTTGGGGCAGCAAAAAAAAATGTACATTGAAGTTTAAATATCTACTAGAAAGAATCAAAACAAAAAAGTGACTAAAATAACATACTTTGTTTTCCTCAGGTAAGTTATTTAATATTTTTATTTTACCTTATCATTTTTCCTTGAGAATTTTGTTCCCTTAACCATAATAGATGCAGAAGGACAAAGGTCAGACTTCTGTAATTTCTTTTTAAATGATAAGGGGGTGTTGACCCTGCCTATTTAGGAACCAAAAGCCTCATTCTGACTAGTCTAAAGGAAACATGGGGTGGTCAGGTCTTTTTTTATTTTTAGAATCTATTTCATTAAAATTATGGTTTAACCTACCAACTGGCTAGTTAAAATAAATAAAGTAAATGTAAGTAAATAAATTGTGTCTAAATAAGTTAAAAACTAATCATTAACAGGCAGAAACATGAGCCCGATAATTTCTGAAAATATGAGGAAAATGAAGAGTGAGGAAATATGGGAAATTACAAATACTAACCTACAAGAATTGCATAAAAGAGAATTTAATCCGGACCTTCAATATGATAAAAGGCCTCAGAGTAAGTGAAGAAAATAAAGGAGGAAATTTAGAAATTAAGGAAGAATCAGAACAAGATCTGATGTAAAATGAAAGAGTCAATAAATTAAATAAAGACAGCAATAAATAAATCTGGAAAGCTAGATGAAATAAAAAACAGGATATAACTCTTAGAGGATATTTTATTCAAAAAAGAAAGCAGAATCAACAGTAAACAGAAGGCATTAAAACAACAGAACCTAAAATCCAATAATTATGGAAAAATATAAAATGTCCTAACTTATGTATAAAAGGTATTGAAGAAGGAAAAGAGGCACAGACTCAGTGTATTCATAATATTTTAAGAGAAATAATTTCATAGAATTTTCCAAACATAGAAAGAGACTTGGATATCCATGTACAAGAGACATATAGAACACCATAAATCAAGATCAAAGAAGTACCTCCCATTGTTGTGTAATAATCAAAATGACCAACATAGAGGCTAAGAAAAAAAAATTAAAAGCAGTGAGAACAAAAGAACAGGAGACATTCAAAGGTAAATCATTAAAAATTACTACAGACTTTACAACCCAAGTCATTAATGCCAGAAGAGACTGGTATAATGTAATAGAGCACCTGGAAGAAAACAATTTTCAACAAAAACTACTATATTCAGCAAGGCTAGTATTCAAAATTGATGGAGAAATAAAGGTGTTCAAGACAAGAAATATCTCAAAGAAGTCACGAATACTAAGCCAGCACTAGAGAAAATTCTTGAAACAAATTGTAAAGAAAAACAAAGCAAATTTCAGAATCAGAGAAGAGATTAATTCAATCAGTGGGGCAACCAAGCAAAAGGAAATGTTACATGAATAAGAATATAGAACACAAAATAAAAGGTAACAAAAATAATCTCTCAGTAATAATACTGAACATCAAAACATTTAATTACCAATTAAAAGACATAGACTGGCAATGTGGATTAAAAACATTATCCAAATATACACTGCATGCAAAAAATTTATCTTGTAGCCAAAATTTTAATAGGCTAAAATTTAAAGGATAGAAATATATATATATATATATATATATATATATATATATATATATATATATATATATATATAATGCTAAATTACACCAAAACAAGCAGGGGTAGCAACACTGATAAAACAAACATTAAGCTGAAACACATCAGAAGAGACAAAGGGCACTTTCTATTGTTAAAAAAAATTTATCAAGAAGATATAATGATAGTAAATGTTTATGCCCTAAATGTGGGAACACCCACATTTGTGAAACAAATCCTTCAGGACATCAGATCTCAAATAGACCCACATACAATAATATTAGGAGACTTCAAAACACCACTCACGCCACTAGATCGATCTTCAAGGAAAAAGATGAGTAAAGACTCTTCAGAACTAGACAAAAGTATAAAACAAATGGACCTAATAGATATATACAGAACATTTCAACCAGAAACAGAAGAATACAAATTCATATCAGCTGTTCATCAAACCTTCTCCAAAATAGGTCACATCCTGAGCCACAAAGTAAGCAACAGCATTTCAAAAGATGTAATACAATACCCTGCATCTTTTCAGATCAAAGTGTAATTAAAATAGAAATCAACCACAGAAAGAACAAGAGAAACTATTTGAATAAATGGAGATTGAATCAGGAGTCGGTCAAATCAGAAAGAAAGGGATAATTTAAAAAATTTCTGGAATTAAATAAAAATAGACACAATATACCAAAATCTATAGGACACTATGAAGGTAGTGTTACGAGGAAAGTTTATAGCACAGAATGCCCACATAAGAAGAACAGAGAGTTGTCAGGTAAACAACCTAATGACACATTTCAAAGAATAAGAAATTCAACAAGAGGCTAATCCCAAAGCCAGCAGAAGGCAGGAAATAATTAGAATCAGAACAGAAATAAATTAAATATAAAAGAAAAGAAAAACAATACAGGGAGATACAAAATGGCGACTGAGGGACACAGCACTTCTCAGTAGTTGAAATAACTTACTTAGAAGGCAGAGTCTTAACCAACAAAATAAATATATCCCAGGAACCAAAACAGATCCAGGTACCTTGGTGGAAGGAATCCAGAAATCCTGAACTCAGGATTCACTGAATAATAATAATAATAATAATAATAATAATAATAATAATAATAAGAAGAAGAAGAAGAAGAAGAAGAAAGAAGAAGAAAAAGAAGAAGAAGAAAGTTCAGGCATCAGACCTGATGCAGACACAACCGGGCTGCTTGCCAGCGCCAGCATAAGCTGCTGGCTCAAACTGCATTCCCTAGTCCTGATGGATACCAAGAAATTGAAGAAGACCTTGGAGGATGGAAAGATCTCTCCTGCTAATGGGATAGGCATAATTAATATCATGAAAATGGTCATTCTGCCAAAAGTGATCTATAGATTCAATGCACTCCCCATTAAAATACCAACAATATTTCTCATGGATCTGGAAAAATCAATTATAGATTTTGTATGGAAGAAAAGACTCAGAATAGCCAAAGCAATTCTCAGCAACAAGAACCAGGCAGGAGGCATTACAATTCCAGACTTCAAATTATACTATAGAGCAATATAGTAAAATCAGCATGGTATTGCCACAATAGGCAGACTGACTGACCAGTGGAACAGAATAGAAGATACAGAAACAAACCCACACATCTATAGTAAACTTATCTTTGACAAAGGTGCCAAACTCATACGCTGGAGGAAAGACAGCCTTTTCAACAAATGGTGCTGGGAGAACTGGCTATCCATTTGTAGAAAGTTGAATCTGAATTCTTATTTCTCACCATGCACAGGAATCAACTTGAGATGGATCAAAGACTTAGAAATTAGACTAGAGACTGTGAAGTTATTAGAGAAAGGTATAGGATCTACACTCCAACATATAGGTAGAGAGAGCAACTTTCTCAATAAGACTTCCAAAGCGCAGGAAATTAAAGCAAGAATTAATAAGTGGGATCTCTTCAAAGTAAAAAAATTCTTCTCATCAAAGGAAACCATCAAGAACCTAAAGAGGAAGCCTACGGAATGGGAGAAGATCTTTACCAGCCACCACTCTGATAGGGGGCTAAAATCCAGAATATATAAAGAGCTCAAAATACTCTACACTAGGAAAACAAACAACCCAATCAAGAAATGGGCAAATGAACTAAATATAAACTTCACAAAAGAAGAGATACAAATGGCCAATAAATATATAAAAAGATATTCAACATCACTAGCCATCAGGGATGCAAATTAAAACTATGCTGAGATTCCATCTAAACCCAGTCAGAGTGGCAAGCATAAAGAAATCAAAGAAAAACAATTGCTGGTGAGGATGTGGGGAAAGAGGAACTCTTTTACACTGTTGGTGGGAGTGCAAAGTAATACATCCACTATGGAGATCAGTATGGATATTCCTTAGAAAACTGGGAATAGATCCACCATTTGATTCAGCTATACCACTCCTGGGTATCTTTCCAAAGGGTTTGAAATCAGAGAACTACGTTAACATATGCATATCCATGTTCGTAGCAGCACAGTTTGTAATACCCAAAATATGAAACCAACCTAGATCTTCATCAACAGATGAATGAATTGCAAAATTATGGGAAATACACAAAATGCAATTCTATTCAGCTATAAAGAAAAATAAAATAATAGCATTTGCAAGAAGATGGAAGGGACTAGAGAACATTATGTTAAGTGAGAGTAGTCAAGCACAGAAAAAGAAGGGACATATGTTTTCTCTAATATGTTCAAGTTTGGGAGTAGTGGTAATACCGGAGGGATTCCAGATGATGGAGGGGAAATCTCAGCAAAGCTTGCACAGAAGGATAGGAGAGGAAGAAAGCTTAGGTTGTTCAATGGAGGAGCTACATACGAATATGTGTTATAATATAAATAAAACATGATTAACCTGGACACTCTCTATTGGGAGGGAGAGAAAGGGAGGAGCTAGGGCATGTAGCATAATGTAAATGTACACCACTCTCAATATGCTCCACTTATAAAAAATAAAAATTAAATAAAAAAATAAACAATACAAAGGATCAAAGAAACAAAACGCTGTTCTTTGAATAGATTAATAAGATTGAAAAACCCCTGGCCAACCTAACTGAAAGAAAGGAATTCAATTAGGAAGAGAGAAATTAAGACTAATCTTGTTTGCAGATGACATAATTTTCTATCTAGAAGATCCTAAAATCTCAAACAAAAAAACTACTGGAGCTGATTTACCAATTCAGCAAAATTTCAGGATACAAAATTAATCTAAATAAATCAGGTGCTTTTCTATTAGCCAATGATAAATTCACAAAGAAAGAAATAGAGAAAAGAATTCTATTCACAATAACTTCAAAATCAGTAGAATAACTAAGAATAAGTATGACAAAAGACATAAAAACTCTACAATGCAAACTAAAAAAATTGAAGAAGACTTTAGAGGATGGAAATATCTCCATTGCTCATGAATAGGCAGAAAAAAATATAATAAAATGGCTATTCTTCCAAAAGTGAGCTACAGATTCAATGAAATTTCTATCAAAACACCAATGGCATACTTCAAAAAGAGAAAAAATCAGTCATAAATTTCATATGGAGAAACAAAAGACTCAGAATAGCCAAATAAATTCTCACCAATAAGATCTATACAGGAGGCATTAAAATTCCTGACATCAAATTAAAATACAGAGCAATGGTAGTTAAAAGAGCACTATTGAGATTGGCACGATAAAAGGCACACAGACCAATGGAACAGAATAGAAGATACAGAAACAAACACACACAATTATAGTCAATTAATCTTTAACAAAGGAACCAAACTCATACGTTGGAGAAAAGACAGCCTTTTCAACAAATGGTGCTGAGAGATCTGGTTATACATTTGTAGAAAGATGGAAATAAATTTTTAACTCTCACCCTGCACAGGAATCAACTCAAGATAGACCAAATGGAAATTAGACCAGAGACTGTGAAGTTATTAGAGGAGCGCATAGGGTCAACACTCCATCATATAGGCACAGGCAGTCACTTTCTCAACAAGACCTCCAAAGTGAAAAAAATAATAATAAAATAACAAGTGGAATGACATCATATTAAAAAAATTCTACACTTCACAGAAACCTTCAAGAACCTAAAGAGAAAGCCTACATAATGGGAGAAGATCTTTACCAGGTACCACTTTGATAGAGGGCTAATATCAAATATATAGAGATCTCAAAAGACTCTACATTTGAAAAACAAATAACTATTAAGAAATGGGCAACTGAATTGAGTAGAAATTTCACAAAAGAAGAGATATAAATGCCTATAATACAAGAAAAGTATGTTCAATATCATTAGCGATCAGGAAAATGAAAACTGAAACTACACTGAAATTTCATCTAACCCCAATCAGAATGGCAAGTATAAAAAAGTCAAATAAAAACAAATGCTGATGAGGATGTGGGGAAATAGGAACCTTTTACACTGTTGGTGGAAGTGCAAAATATTTCAACTGCTATGGAGATTTGTGTGACGATTCCTTACAAAACTGTGAAAGGAGCCATGATATGATCAGGTTATATCACTCTTGCATATCTTTCCAAAGAAGCTGAAATCAGAGAAGTACAATAATATATGCATACCCATGTTCATAGAAGCACAATATGCAATAGCCGAAATATAGTATCAACCCAGTTCTCCAACAACAGATAAATGGATTGCAAAATTATGGGAAATATATATAATGGAATTCTACTCAGCAATAAAGAAGAACAAAATCATATCATACGCAAGAAGATAGAAAGACCTGAAGACATTATGTTAAGTGAGATAAGCCAAACACTGAAAGAGAAGAGGCATATGTTTTCTCTAATACCCTCACACTAGGGAGTATTAGAGATACCAGAGAGACTCCAAATAATGAAGGTTGGGGGATCTCAGCAAAGCCAGAAAGAAAGGGCAGGGGAGAAAGAAGACTGAGGTTAATTAATGAAAACTACATGAAATTATGTGTATGCATGTGAATATAACATTGTTAACCTGAACACTCAGAGTATTAGGAGGAAGTGAAAAGGAAAAGTGAGGGCACCAAGTACTGTGTGAATATATGCTAATGTCAAATTTATCCACATTATGATGTGAAACCAATAATTTAAATAATTATTTAAATTATTAAATAATTTAAAATAAATTAAATGAAAACACCAATAAATTAAAACACTAAAAAATAAAATTGGAAACAAATAATTTTATGTCCATCTTTGTTTTATAAAAATATACTTAAAATTGCATTTAATCCCAATAAATAGTAAACTAATTACCTATAGTGTCTTAGAGCTTTTAAACTCATTTAACTTATTATTTGAAATGAATTGAAAGTCATATTTACTGTTTAATTTGAGAAAAAATGAATATTTGTCTCTCACATTTTTCATGCAATTTTATATATCTAAGCACTGATCTAATTTTAAAATACATTTTTGTGGTTAAACTCAGTTTATTTCTGAATTTGACATTCATGTGCTTAATCACTCTAGGATTTTCATCATTCTAAGATTAAAATTGTTTTTCATCTTTTTCAGTAAAGAGTAATTTTATCTAGAGTTTGAAAAAATATTTATTTTAGCTTATTTTAATGATAATAATTCTATTATTAAAAAATTTGAGATAGGACAAAAATTTAGGTTTGGTTTCTTTCTGACTTCATTTTCTTTCTTCATTCTTAGTAGTGTTATCTGAAAAAAAAACTGCAGGCATATTTGACATTATTTAAAATAAAATATTCACAATAATTAAACATATATAATGCTAAAAGATTCACATTTGAAATAAAATAAATCTTGAAAGGGGGAAAATTACCTGTCTCCCAGGTCAATCTCAGTCAGTTTGTGATGACAAAGTAGAGTCATTACTCTACTTTGAAAGATAAGTATCATCTCTGTGCTGAGAAAGACTATGACTAATTAGCAATGACTACCAAGAATATGGAAGAGAAGAATAGAAGAATATATGCTAGGTCATCTCCAACTCAGGTTGAACGAAATATTACCATGAGTAGAAAAAGCACAAGTTTTAGAGTCAAATATATTGTGGTTGAAATACTAATCTTTGGTTATGTTATCTAAACATACTAACCTCAGTTTCTACAAATATACAATGAGATGATACTTTATTTTTCATAATTTTGTAGTCAGTATTAAGTTAGATATACAAATATCTCACTTAAAGTAGTATAGGACCTGAATTGTTCTATCCAGTGCCTCTGAGAAGAACAGATTAGAATTAGCTAATATGTGACTAAACACATTTTCTACTTCACAAGTAAAATGTTATTAGATATTTGCATTCTATCATCTAATAAATCCCTTAAATATATGTGTTTTCATCCAGGCAGCATTGATAAGGCCTGATGTTCATTTCTAGAAAGGTTAAACAGAAAGTGTGGGGAAACACAAACTGGAAAACAGACAAATTACTTCAAAGCATTATTCACTGGAAAAACAAAGAAAAAATAATTCTACAAAAATTATCTTTTTTTCCCAACAGGTATTATAGGAAGCCAGTGAGGACATTATTTAACCCCTCTTTGCATTCTTTAATTTAAAGATAGTACTTGTTTATAGTTATAATAGTTAAATTATTCAAATAAATTAATAAAATTACATAAAATAGTATCTGGGGCATAGTCAAAACTATGTATTTGCTAAATAAACTTTGAAAGAAAGCAACTTCAGTCTATACACTATGTAAACACTAAATCTAAAGAAATGTTAGTCCTAAAGAGTGCTCTCAGCATACAAATGAACATTTTACCTTTCATTGTTATTTTCTCACTTTGTGAAATAATTCTAAAAAATTATTTGGCTATAAAATAATCACAGATCTCCCCCAAGGTTTGAGAAAACTAGTATAGGAAATAAAAAAAGAAAATTATTAAACTTTCTTTTGATTTATTTTCTTTTTTATACTTTTATTGGTACATTACAATTTCACATCATAATGCATTTTATACTAAGAGCAACATACATGCACACAACACTTGGTGGACATTTTTCATCATCAGTCAACAAAATAAAGTGGTTTTATACATATTTCAACTATAGCATTTATCTTTTATTGGATTAGTTAGTTATGCACTCATTAACATGTTTATTTTTCCCAATAGATTCAAACTTCTTGAGAAAATAGATTATGCTTTATTTATTTTTTACATTCTGCTTCCCACAGTGCATAGTAGATACTGAATATATATTTGTGTAATTCAATATATATGGTACTTGCTTTTGAAAGATTATATGTCATTTAAGATAAAATTGATTATATTAACCACAGGATTTTTTTTTACCAATTCAGTATGATTTCATGTTTTAATCAAACCAGTATTGATGGTCTAAAACATTTTGAAGAAATTTTCTAGAAAAAATTATCCTCTTTGGCTGTCAATAGGCCAATTCCTCTCAAAATATGTCCTCTGTAATTATTTGGCTAATTACTGGCTTTACCTAAATTAAACAAATGATTTTGCTGTATAAATCTCACTATAGTAGTGCCCTATTATTTTCAGTGAAGCCAAAGCAAGACTCTCAGAAGATAACCTCTACTGCAGATAATACCATACCCTATACATACTATGTTTGTTCCTATACATAATTCCTATAATAAAATTTATTTTATAATTCAGACATTAAAAAAATAATAACTTGCCATAGGTCCCACAAATTTAACATATAATATTTTTATCTTTCCTTAGGTTGAGAACTTTTACATTTTCACTTAAGGGAAGCCCTTTACAACTTTTGTCTGGCATATTACAATTTCAAGTATCACCACTTTTGTGCTTTGGGACATTTTTAAGTAAAACAAGGGTTTCATGAATGCAAGCACTGTGATACTACAACAGTTGAATTGATAACTGAGAGAGATATCTACTGAATGATTTATGGGAAGAGAGCATAATACAGTGTCTAGGATCTCATAGACAAAAGGGAGTAGATAAAGAGTAGTGTGAGATTTCATTACCCTACTCAGAATGACAAATTCATGAATTTGTTTATTTCTAGAATCTCCCACTTAATATATATTGCTTATGGTTGACTGTAGGTAAATAAAACTGAGGGAAGTATAAAACTGAATACAAAAGAACAACTGCATTTTTAATTGTATTGTAGATTCTTAATGTAATGTATAATTTTTGAAATTACTCAAATCTAGGTCTTGACTTCATAATATAGCACATGATATGAAATAAATTTATATTTCTGATTCTTGAATAAATTGCATTGCAAAATGTTTTCATCTTTCAGCCTTTTTTTGTGAGTTTAAGAACTGTGCTGGTTGCTTGAGAGTTAGCTAGGTCTATGGACTATATGTTTCTTAGATGCCCAAGAAATTTTTTGAAGAAATAATCTATTATTTTTTTTCTTAAAACTAGCAGTGGTCTGCATCTTTGTTTAATATATTCACAGTTATCTCATGTTTCTCTGGTCTCCAAAGTTTGATATTAGCCAAGCTAAAACTGAGTCTTGCTCAGCTTTGTTAAAAACATAAAGCAAGCCTATGCTTTCATTAAGATTGAACAGGCTTTCCTGAGGGACTTTAGGAATTGCACCAAGTAGAGTTAAGAGCGTCTGATCTGAATAGGCATAACTGTTTAGTCTAGTTCATGTTTACCTCAAGTCTAAAGAGTAATTAAAGTTACCCTCATGTATAGATTTAGAAAAAAAGAATTGCTACTGTTCATAGCTATCATTATGCACAGGTATCCTTGATTTGACACAGTTGTAGGATTTCAATTTTAGTATCTGAAAGAATCCTCCAACTTTAAATTATCTATTTATTTGCATCTTAATAGTTTCTAATTAGAACTCAATGATTTAATATTGCCTCTCTGGGAGCATTAGAGTCACCCAATCACATATTTTAGTACAAAATTAGTTTTTGAGTTTACATGAAAATAGTAAAAATATTTCAAGAATAAGTATTTTGAGTGTAGATATTGGCCTAATCTGAGAATGGTTTAATTAATCATCCTTTTTTTATTCTGCATATTGCACATGGTTTTGAGAAGGATAATATCAAATATTTTATTTATGCATATTTTTGTATATTTGCTAAAATTTTCATAACAAAACACTATTATAGCCAATAAATCTATTATTCAATCAACCGGTTCATTTCCTAAAGTATTCTAAATATACCTTCAACAAAATTTAATGTTGAACTCAAAATAAACACAAACACTGAAGTTCCAGTAGTATAGTAAAAATATTTATTAAATTCAGTATCTTTTATAGGTAGAATACATGTGTTAACAAATTTTCTTTATAAAGACCTAAACAGTTTGTTTAGCAAATACTCTCATTAATATTGTCACTCCTGCCAATCAATTCTAGTCTTTCTATAATCTGTTTCAAAATGAGACATTTAAAGAAACTTAGTTGTTCTGCAATAACTTGTTAGATTTATTCCAAATTAATTGTAAATAAGCAGTTAGTGATTTTATCTTGCTAAAATTTACAACACTAAATGCATAGATTCTTAAGTTTTCATTTAAAAAATTTTAAACATTTTCCTTTAATTTGAAGAACATCCAAAAAATAACTGTACCAGACTATTTCTAAAGTTAATAACATATTCAGCAAGAATCAGAATACAAAATAAATTTAGGAGAATTATTATAATTTCTATATACCATTCATAAACCTACTAAATTGGACTCCATTCATAATAGTTACAAAATATAAACTATTTATGAATTAATTTAACCAGAGATGCAAATGACCTCCACAATGAAATTTTAGAACACTAAGGAAAAAAAATAAAGATCTTAGGATATGAAAATACCATGCTCTTGGATAAATAGAATAAATATTATAAAATATACATCCTAACAAAAACAACATATACATTTAGTTTAATCCATATTAATATATCAATGTCACATCCATAGAACTAGAAAAAAAGTCCTAAAATTTATATGGAAAAATAAAGAATCCAGAATAGCCAAAACAATTTTCAGCAATAAAAACCATGCTAGTGGCACCACAATATCTGATTTTATTTGCTTATTTATTTATTTATTTATTTATTTATTTGCAGTACTGGAGATGGAACCCAGAGACATTCTATTCCCAAGCTACACTCACAATCCTATTTTTTAGTCTATTTATTTATTTATTTATTTATTTATTTATTATTTTTTTAAATTTGAAGGTCTAGTGATGGAACCCAGGGGCATTCAACCTTCGAGCTAGACTCCTTGCCCTATTTTTTATTCTTTATTTTGAAACAGGGTCTTACTGAGTTGCAAAGAACCTTGCTCAGTAGCTAATGCTATCTGGGAACCACAATCCTCCAGTTTCTGCCTCCCAAATGCTGGGATTACAAGCATGTGCCACCATGCCTGGCCCTACAATATCTGATTTTAAATTTTACTGCAGAGGTATAGTAATAAAAAAGACACATAGGCCACTAAAACAGAATCAAAGATTCAGAGATAAATTCTCATTAATATAGCCAGTTGATTTTTTATAAAGGTGCCAAAAATACACTAGAGAAATGATAGCCTTTTCTCCAAATAGTGTTGGGAAAACTGATTATCTATGTTACAGATATCATATTCATATGAACAGAATTAAACCCCAAACTCTCAGCATGTAAAACAGTCAACTCGAAATACATCAAAGACCTAGAAATTATACCAGAACGTTTGAAACTGATAGAAGAGGGCATAGTACCAACACTCTCATGTATAGACACAGGCAGAAAAATTCTTAAATAATGCCTCAAAAATTCCGAAAATTAAAATGAGAATTAATAAATAGAATGTCATTAAATTAAAAACCTTCTGTATAGCAAAAAAATTCATAAAGATTCTAAAGACAGAGCCTCCAGAGTGGGAGATCTTTGAAACCTATTTCTCTGATAATGGACTAATATCTATAATATACAAAAAGCTTGAAAAAATAATAGTAAAAATAACAGCCCAATCAAAAAATTGTTGATTGATATGAATAGATACATCTCAAAGGAAGAAATACAAATGACCAAAATTTTTTTTTAAAAGTTTCAACATCATTAGGAATCAGAAAAATAAAAATTTAAACTACACTGAGATTCCAACTCCAGATAGAGTAGCAATTATCAAGAACACAAATAATAATAAATTCAGCAAGAACGTGGGGAAATAAGAGCCCCAGATTTGTTAAAGTCACCATGGATATCAGTGTGAAGGTTTCTTAGGAGACTGGGAATGTACCTATCATATGACCCAGCTATACCACCTCTAAGCACTTTTCCAAAGAATTAAAGTCAGAATATTATAGTGATATATGCATATCCATGTTTATACCTGCACAATTCACAATAGTCAAATTATAGAACCAGCCTAGGTGTTCATTAACAAATGAATGGATCACAAAACTGTAGTATACGCACATAATGAAATTGTACTCAGCCATAAAAAACAAAATTATAGCTTCTGGTGGATAGAGATAAACTATCCAAGGACATGAGAGGATAGTACATGCCTTCCTCAAAGAAAACATATAACATGTAACCCCTGACTTTGTTAACCAAATAACACATCTTGGTCATAATCAAGGCTTGAACTTCAAAGATAATGGGTGTGCCTGCACCTGCATTAGGCCAGGGGGAGGTAAAAAGACTATTGGTTAAGCAGGATGGGAGATATTAAATCATTACAAAAACTGTTATATATTTTAAAAATTCAGTTTCTTATTTTCAAGGCACTCCACTGCATCAAAAGGGATGCAGTGCTTTATTGTTCTGTCCTTTCTACCTTTGTAATAACAAAACTTGCTTAAGCTTGCAAAAAATAATAAATAAATAAATAGGACCTTATTCTGAGAATGATGCCACCAGAAGCAAAATAAAAAAACATTTATTTTTAGCATCAATTTCCTTTTTTGCTAGATTAGCAATGAAATAGATAAAATAAAGAAGAAAAAAAATTTTTAACTTATAACATCTTTAGGTCTTGATATTTAAAAATATTTCCATTAAAATTATTCAACTTAATGAGAAAAAGAAGAGATATCCTATAGATATAATCTCCAACTAAATATTAAAAGTTGTAAAAAATCTTGTATGGTTTTCTTCAATTTGAAATGTGCAAAATTTGAATGTAAAAATAATATTCATTTGTTATCTTTTTAGTCACACTCAAATGTGTATAGATAAGTTATACTACATAAGATTCATTTTAAGAGGAAATTCATTCATTTTATAGAAAAACAGTGTTTTTTTTTAAATTTAATGGGTCTATTTTAGTTCACATTATACTGGTTGGTGTAATTTCTTGTTCCTTGAATCCCCAGACTTCACTACTGGCTTCACTTGTATTCAAGGTTCAAATTTTCTTAGGCTCCAAATCAATTAGGCCCTTTGATAGAGAAAACAGATCAATGAATTACAAGAACATTAGCTTATTTAACAGTGAGGGAAGACATGGATGAATCCTGAAAGAAATGGAAGATTCAGAGTAGAGTTTCAACAGAGAGCATGACTAAAGGTCATATTACCCTCTAGACTCTAGGTAAATTCAATGGTATTCCCTCTGCCCTTGTTTATTGGCTTGCAGTGGGAATATGCTTCTGATTATATCTATCTGACATAATTTGAGCTTGTTTGTCCTTGCCCCAGAAATAGCCTGGAGGAAAGTAATGTATCCTATCTGATAATCATTGCAAGTGCACTATATGTTTTGATGTACTCATAAAATATTCTTTGTTCTGTAAATTCAGTTAACCTTGTAGAATGTCACAAGAGGCATGTAGCATGTGGTACAAAAGGGCTGTCTATATCTCTGAATAAAAATTATCAGTTGCTAAAGGAGCAATTGACCATGTCCTTCTTTTCAGACCTTTCTCTCCCAAGTCCTGTTGAATAAGATACCTGATAGGTGGTGCAAAAGCAGGTACTTGAAGGGTTAATTTGCAAAGAGAGAAGAACCTACTACAGAGATAGGTAAGCAGTATGGGACACCAAGTAAGTAAAAATCCATTTGTGAAAATAGTACATCATTTTCTGAAACAGTATTAGGTTAAAGTCTCACAGGATGAGTTGCATGCTTGTTATGATTTAGCAGTAGAATATAATCCCTGGTTCCCAGATGAGGGGACATTAGATGAGGAGGTTTGAGTTAGAGTTACAAAGAATGTGATGAAGGCATATAGACAAGGGGAGAAAATTCCCCCTTAATGGTGGTTGACCTGGTCTCTAATTAGGATGATTATACAGCATCTTGATAGGCATTCATTCTACTTAGAACGTGAAACTGAAAAGTTTTTGCATGTATATAATCTTCAGATGACAATATTCAGAAAGTTAAACAACAAAAGGATATTATGTTTTGTGATACTAACCTGGGAAAAGAAAGGGGAATTCCCACCATGGTGTCAGCAGGAGTTCCCCCTTCTGCCTCCATGGTCCAAAATACATATGATGAAAATCCCCAATGATTGAACAGCTTAGTTTTGCCTGGCATGAAACCCTGTGACTATCCTCCTCATCTTCCTTTCACTTTCCCTGATGTTTTTAATCAAGGGCAGCAACAGCAAAATGACTGGCGGGGACTTGATTTTTATGTTGTCTTCAGCTTTAAGAAGGCGTGTACATTGTATGGGCCAGTGCCCAACAACTGCATTGAGTTTATTCGATCATGAGCAAACAGTTGGATGCCTTATGACTTCTATGTGATAGCTAAAATTGTTCTTACTGGACAGGAGTTTTTACAGTGGCAGATGTGGCTCAAAGATGAAAGTAAACAGGTTATGAGAGACCAAATGGTCAGAGGAAATACCGCTCATTTGTTTGATGAACTCCTGACAGGTACAGGAATGTGGTCTGATCTCAGAAATCAAGTGCAAAATTTTTAGCCTCAACATATTTATTGGGTAAAAGAAGTGGCAGTGTTTACTTGGCAAAAGGTGGACACAGGGACCGGGAGCTATTTGTTAAGATTCTCCAAGGGCCTACAAAGAGTATAGCTCTTTTATTGGGCAATTACAGGATTCTGTTTAAAAAATTATAAAAACAATGCTGAATTATTGGGAATGCTATTACAACATATAGCCTTTGATAATGCTAATGAAGACCCATTAGGAAAAGTGGAAATGTGATAGACTATTTTAAGGCCTGTCAAAATATAGGGACCTTTTGTCATCATGCACAGATGGCAGTAATAGTAACCAGGTGGGTGCAAAATGTGGCAAAACAAAAATGTTTTAATTGTGGCAAGCCAGGTCACTTAAAAAAGGAATGCCATTTTCCAGTTTTAATACAAAGTGGAAGTAAAAATAAAAATGGAGAAAAAATCTGATTCTGGAATATGTCCCCATTGGAAGAAAGAAAGACATTGGTGAAATGAATGTCATTCTAAATATGATAAGTATGGAAAAGAATTACCCAAGAATCAGGAAAACTAGTAGGAAGGGTGTTCCGTCAGTCCTGGAAAAAAGTGAGGGACTTAGTGAATCTGTTGATATCTAACAAATTAAGATGTTATTGGAAAAATACAATCTTTAGAAGCTTAGGCTGACAATGTGCTGCCTAATATCATGAGTCTCACCATGGCTACTCAAGGGAGTGCTGTAACTGACCTTCTGGCACCAGCCACACAGCAATTACTAATCATTGCTAACCCTCATAAAATAGATTTACTATATACAGGGCCTATCCCAAAAGATACTGTGGGATGAAGCAGTAACACTTCGAAAGGCATCCTTGTGCATACTCTTATCATAAATGAAGATTATACGGGGGTCATATCTGTAATAGTGCATGTGGTCAAAAATACAGAGATAAAAAAGGGCGATTGTATAGCATACTTACTTATTTTGCCATATGTAAAACCTACTGCTGAGCAAAAGAAACAAACTGAAGGGTTTGGCAGTATTAATTAGTCTTACTGCCTTTTTACAAGAACATGATAAACCAATATTAAAAATAGCTGTACAAGGCCAAACCTTTATGGAGATACTGTAACAGATGTTTCAATTATCAGAACATCAGAATGGGCTGTTTCTTGGCCAAAACAAATTTCTTTTAATACCCTTGTAGGCCTGGAAATGCAAGCAAATATGTATCAAAGAACACATACACTCACTGTGGATACTAAAGATGGATTCAAATATATTTCAAACCTTTTATTGCTGATTTACTTATTAATTTGTGGGGAAGAGATTTTCTACAACAAACTAAGGCTACACTAGTTCTTAATGAATATTTTTAGCGGGGGCCATTTAAGGATTGAGTCTCTGCTGCTTACCTGGAATTCAGAAGAACCTGTATGGACTTCTCAATGGCCCCTTACAAAAGAAAAAATACAGGCATTACAAGCTATTGTGCAGTAAAAATTGAAAGATGAGCATATTGAATGCTCAGAGTCTCCTTGGAATTCCCCTATTTTTGCTATTAAGAAAAAATGAGGAAAGTGGAGAATGTTAATTGATTTATAAAATGTAAATGCCACTCTTCAGCCTAAGGGGGTATTGCAACCTGGTATTTCTCCTCCTGTTATGATTCCAAAGGACTGGGAAGTAATAATCAGTGATTTAGAAGACTGCTTCTTAACTATACCTTTGCATCTTCAAGATAGAAAAAGATTTGCATTTACCCTACATAATATTGAGCCTACACAGTGGTATCAGTGGAAGGTTTTGCCCTAGGGTATGGCTAATTCTCCCACTATGTGTCAATATTATGGTTCTACTGCTCTGAAACATATAAGACAAAAATATCTTTCAGGTTACATTATATACTCTATGGATAATATATTGTTTGCATGTGATACATTAAAACAAACTTTAAAAATATTTGAAGAAGCCAGGGTCAAGCTATAGCAACGTGGCCTTTGAATGGCTGTAGAAAAACTACAGCAAATACCACCCCTTGATTATTTAGAATACACAATCGATTGACAAACAGTAAAACCAAAAATTGCTCCATTAAAAATCCTATGATGTTAGAACCCTCAATGATATGCAAAGTTTATTAGAAGATATTAATTGAGTAAGACCCACTTTAGGCATTCCTAATTATGATTTTCAGAATTTATTTGCTACTTTAGAAGGTGACCCCACTTTAGACAGCCCTAGGATCCTGACTCATGAAGCCAAAAATGAATTACAATTAGTGAAGCAGAAAATTTCTGAAGTGTTTGTATATCAATATCAGTCAAATATAGACATTAGATTACTTCTTTTTGGAACAAAAAATGCCCCCACAGGCATTTTGTTACAACAGGACTGCCCTTTGGAGTGGGTATATATGCACCATAAAAGTACAAAGCGAATTGCATCATATACTGAATATCTTGCACAACTAATCACTTTGGGGCATAAATGTTCTATAACTTTGTCCAAGTATGACCCTGCCCTTTTGATCCTCCCTTTTAATAAAAAAATATACAGTTCATAATATGTCACCTTCTTTCCAAACAGTGCTAGCAGATTATGTAGAAATTTTTTTTCATTATTCTTCAGGAAAATTATGGTCTTTCTTAGTTAAATACGATAGTATTCTTAATTTTATACTATCTGATCAGTCTATACCTTGAGACCCCACTTATTTTATAGATGCTGCAAAAAAGTATAAAGCTGCTTTTTACAGACCTGACATTAATTTTTGTTTATCAACACCTTTTAGCTCCATGCAGCAAAATGAGCTTTATGCTCTCATTTCCTTGTTGCAATGCTGCACCAAGCCCATGAATATAGTATCGGACTCAGCCTATATTGTTAAACTGTTCCATGGAATAGAGACTGCTTACATTCCTAAACAATTATGGTAAAATATCATAATTATTTTTACAATTACAGTCTTTAATTCGAGCTCATACATCTCCATTTATTACTCATATTTGTTCTCAAAGTAACCTTCCAGGGCTGATTGCTTCAGGAAATGATGATGTAGATGAACTTTTAGGGGTTATTTTCTCCTCTGTTGAAGAGAAACACACCTTTTTTTCACTTTAATGCCAATAGATTACATGTGGCTTATAAAATCCCTTTTTGGCGTGCTAAGGTCATTGTGCATTGTTGTCCTGTATGTTGGCCTATGCACCTTAAAGAGGCCTCTGAGGGTGTCAGTCCTCAAGGCCAAGCTCCTAATGATCTTTGGCAAATGGATTTCACACATATCTCTTTACCCCTTTATTCTTTGGCTCTAGTTATCATAGATACATTTTCTGGTTTTATATGGAGAGTGCCAAATAAAAGTAAAACTGCATGAGCAGCCAAGATGGCTCTTTTGCAAACTTTTGCTGTTATGGGAATGCCACACTGTATAAAGACAGATAAGGGTTCAGCTTTTATATCACACACTTTTAAACAATTCCTTGCCAAATGGCATATACAACACATTACTGGAATCTCTTATAATCATCAGGGAAAAACTCTAGTTGAAACAGCTAATGCTATATTTAATCAATTATTATTAAAACAAGGGAGAATATGGACCCCCAGGAAGCTCTTTATACAACACTTTATATTTTGAATTATTTTAATCTGCCTAAATCATCCTCCACTTCAACCAGATAAGCAGTGGCAGAAGGCACAACAGACACAGGCCATATGGATGAAAAATTGGACTAACAAGTGACAGCCAGGAACATTACATTTTCAAGGAAAAGGTTATGCTCTTGTTTCTACAGAAGTTGGAAACCAATTCTGAGTTCCCAAATGAAAACTCCAGAGGATACAGGAAGATGAGGGAACTCAAGTTTCAATTCCGAAGAATGCAGGTGATGGAGAATAAACCCTACCCCACATAGGCACAAACCAGGGACTTGAGCCAGAAGGCTGAAACAGTGGTAAAGGAGTCTGGGAGACCTTTGACCCCAGACAAAATATTTCTGACAATGGTAGCTGTTTTATCATGCACCTCTGAGGTAAGTGAAAGTAATTATACTTACTGGACATACATTCCTTTACCTCTTAGTGGAGTTTGTGGACTGGACAGAAATCGTGCCCATTGTATACACTAATGATTCTCAGATGATGTCTTCTCTGTGGAAGATGTCTGCACCTGATTAAGCTAATGAAGAAGGAAGTTATTAACTATACACTAGGTTTTAAGACATTGCCTATCTGCTTTGGATGTATAGATGAATGTTTACCTATATTTTCTCAATGGTGAGGTTATAATGCCAACAATGGAACATGGCTACACATTTGATTTTTTGCTTATGTCTCATTTTTATTGTATGAGCAATGATTCAACTACTTATTTACTGCCTTCAGGACCCTTCATGTAAAACTGTATTTTTGCTATAATACTAGATGTCAACCACTAAGCCAAGCATGGGAAGGAGAGATGGGGAGGGAATGGGATGGGGATCGGGTGGGGGTTGACTGGCAATGTGTGCATGTATGTCTACAAAAGTTTTTTTTGTATCCCACTATGATGTATGAATACATTGCACCAATAAAAAATTTAAAAAAATAAAATATAAACCTCTTTAAGCTTTTCTACAAATGAAAGAAAAGTTATCATAAAAACAATATATAAAATTCTTAGCAGAACTTTCAAAAGCAGAACAGTACTTGTCTAAATGATGTATTCAAAACTAAGTAAAGCCTTTACTATTAAAACAGACATAGGTCTGTTTTCTCTGAATACTGTTCAGGATTTTGTTATTAAATTTGCTAATTAATAAGCCTATTTGTATCTTTTCACCACTTAAAAGACCTTTTCCTGCTTGAGAAGATTGAACAATGAGGTGGTGAATTTTTTTGGTCTCTGTTGTTTCTATAGCAACAGTTAGGGATGCTGTGAAGTGGTTCACACAAAATTGAAGCTGACCAAAACCTTTAGTCTAGCTGTGAGTTCCTAAATTGATAGTGATGGAAGGTAAAGGTTTATTTCCTGTAGTTTCTGCATATTGTTTTAATAAATGAAGAGTACACAAAAAAAAAGATCCTCTACATTGGGGGACCTGTCATGCTCAGTTAGTTAGGCTAGCTGAGCATTGTAATTACACTTTCATAGATTGGAGACTTTATGGATATTTCACTAACTGTCCTGAGGAAGAAACTGGGGGAGATGTATACTGTAACAATAAGACTATACACTGAAATAATACTGATTCTAAATATAAGCAAAGTGCTATTTACTTTTGGAGACAGACAAATAAATGATCTAGTTACAGGGCACAATGGAGGATTAGCTCCTCTGCAGCCTAGAATTGTTGTGAAGGGGAAACCAGGTCCTGAGCAATGGCATGTTTAGAAACTAGTAGATGCTTTGTCTTCATTGAAACTTGCAGGTGCATATGCCTCCATTGTGAGACTTGAAAACTATACTATTAATTATACCAGAGAATTCTATATTCAAGCTTGTGTAAAGCCACTGTTTTTGATAGCTGTGGGACAGGCAAAACAGAGACTAACATTTCATACATTAGCTATCAATTATACACATGCCTTAATTTCTCTATACAATATAATAGGTCTTGTGATAGTATTGTGTTACTAAGACAACGTGCCCATATATGGATTCCTGTTATTTTGTCCTATCCCTGGGAGGAATCTTCCTTTGTACATGTCTGGCATCAATATGTGCTGCATATAGTAAAAAGAATTATAGAATGGAATACAATTGGACTAATTGGGCTTATTGTAGTTATCACTGTGGGGACCATAGCTGGTATGGCCCTCCATAATTCTATACAAAATGAGAATTTTATTTCTACTTGGCATAATCAGTTGAGGGTTCTTTGGGAACAACAAACTAAGGTAGATCAACAATTGCTGACCAAAATGAATGAGTTTCAAGAAGCACTGTGATAGATAGGGAATCAGTTAGTAGAGACCAAGTTTCAATTGTCTTTAAGGTGTCATTGGAATATTAGTTAATTTTGTGTAACTGGCCTGTAATATAATCAGTCTAAGTACAAATGGGACTCTGTTTGTCAGCATTTAACAGGTATCTCTGGAAGTAATTCCCTTGACCTCAAAGAGTTAAAGAGGGATATAAAAACACATTTGACAGGTCATTAGCCTCAGAAAATGATGCTAATATTTTTTATTAATTGGAAAAAAATTATATCTAATAATCCATTGTCTAAACTGATCAAGACTCCTGCTGGCTTAACTCAACTCATGCTAAAGCTGTGTTGTTTTATGCTGATTGTTGCAGGATTCGGGTGGATCAGAAGGATCTTATCCAGCACAAAATCTGCTGGCCTCATTCTCACTGCAGCCACCATTTGTTTTAACAAAACATGGGGACACGAGGGAAGACATGGATGAAGCCTGAAAGATATGGAAGATTCAGAATAGAGTCTCAACAGAGAGCATGATGAAAGGTCATATTACCCTACGGACTCTGGGTGAATTCAATGTTCTTCCCTCCACCCTTGTTTATTGGCTTGTAGTGGGGACATGCTTCTGATTATATCTAAGTTTCTGCCATAATTTGAGCTTTTTTGTTCTTGCTTCAAAAATAGACTGTGGGAAAGGAATGTATCCTATCTGATGATCATTGCAAGTGCACTATATGTTTTAATGTACTCATAAAATATGCTTTGTTCTGTAAATTCAGTTAACCTTGTAAAATGTCACAAGAGGCATGTAGCATATGGTATAAAAGGGCTGTATTTCTGAATAAAGATTGTCAGTTACTAAAGGAGAAATTGTCCATGTCCTTTTCAGATCTTTCTCTCCTAAGTCCCGGGTACAGAGAACCAACTGTGCATGCAATTTTAACCTAGTGTTTTCTCTAAAAATGTTTCTTCTCCTTCTCCTCCTCCTTCTCCTCCTCCTTCTCCTCCTCCTCCTCCTCCTCCTCCTCCTCCTCCTCCTCCTCCTCCTCCTCCTCCTCTGTTTTTTCTTCTTTATATTTTGTGACCAAACAACCACCTTCTTGTTTCTTTTCTCTAATTGGCTATCAGTTTTATTCTAGCTTTGGTGACTACATTTTTTTTCAGTAAGATGGGCCCCTAACTTCCTAGTTAATCCTTCCTTCTAAATATTTTCACCCACCTACTCAAGTCTAAGTATTTTTTTTTTTTGTGGTACTGGGGAAGGAACCCTTCTACCTCCTGGCTAGACTCCCAGAACTATTTTATATTTTTATTTGGAAACAGGGTCTCTTAAGTCAGCAAGGCTGGCTTTGAACCTGCACAATCCTCCTGTCTCTGCCTCCCAAGTGCAGGGAACACAAGCGTGCACCACCATGTCTGGCAACATTATTTAATAACATTTTATCATGATGATTTAAGTCTCAAAATTCTGTTCTATCAATAATAAAAACTTTTTTTAAGAAACACTTTGGCTCCTATTTCAATATATACATTACAATTTCTTTGTGTACCAAGCAAAATGCTTCAATGTCTGACAAAATATGTCTCTATCACTCTAAACTACATTATGATGAGAGAGTATAATGTAAAGAGTATGTTAAAATTATAGTTTCTGAAAATAAACCTGCTCCTTTACCATTAAAATCCCTAGTTGCATAGTGAGAATAATATTTTTATGACTATGAGATGTTGTATGCAAAATACAGAGGACTGAGAAAAGAGTAAGAATTTAATAAATGTTTTCAGGAGATAATGATAATAGAATTAAAATATCTGCATGAAGAATTGTGATTATGCTTAGATAAAATACTTTTTATTTGACTACTGTAGTTCCTAATAGCTTACTTAGCCGTATACAACTAATAGTGAATAACAAACCTCCCACAATTAATCTAAAATCAATTGCTATAGAAGCTATCATCTACTAAAAACAAAACAGAATATTTGGTATTGCTTTTAGCATTTTTAAATGGAAGAATTTTTATCAAGGAATAATGTAAATTATCTCATAATTTTACTGAAATAATAAATACCGTAAAAATACCTTAAGCCTAGAACGAAAGTACATTTTTAGAGTCCCATTCATGCGTTTATAATCACATTTAATTTGACATTCATGTCTATCTTGGGTTATAAATCAAAATTTCCAACTTTTTTTAGATTATGTTGTTACAAGATATGTATGCCAATCTTAAAAAATTAACCAATTATGTTTTAACTATAATAGTTGAAGGTTTATGTGGGAATATCAGATATAATATTTTTTTAATTTTTTTAATTGGTGCATTGTAATCATATATCACATTGGAGTACAAGACTTGAGAGGATATACAAGCACACATCATCCAGTTAGCCCTCATCCAGCCCCCATCCCATTCCCTCCCCCTCCCTCAATTCCATGCTTGTTTCATGATTACTTTGATACATTTGTTTATGTACCTCCTGCGTTTTAAAGAGGCTCCATCCTCCCCTATTCCATACCCTCTGATTGGTCACCTTAGTTGCTTCACTATAGGGCCATTTCTATAGCTCAACCTCTTCCTGTTGTCCCTTTCCTCCTAGTTTTAGCTGATTAGAAGAAGCATCTGATTTTTATTTTCTGCAATATTTCTCTGTGCATGCTGCGTTGCAAGTACTGATCCCACTCTTGGCGGCCCCAGTAGTGGCCTGGCTACCCGGTGGACTGATCCAGACCTCGCTGGCTCAAGCAGTGGCCTTGCCTCATGGGAGGCCCCGATCCTGGTATCGCTGGCCCCAACGCCAGCCTAACCCCTCACCTGGCTCTGTTCCCGGACTCAGAGGCCCCAGTAGCGGTGTTGCCTCACAGCAGGTTCCGATCCTGGCCTCGCTGGCCCCAGCACTGGTCTAACCCCTCGGCAGGCTCCAATCCCAGCCTCGGAGGCCCCAGTAGCAGCCTTGCCTCCTGTCAGGCTCCAATGCTGGCTGTTGGCCTCGGCATCGACCTACCCCTCAGCAGGCTCTGATCCCGGCCTCGGAGGCCCCAGCACCAGCCTTTCCTCATGGTGAGCTCTGATCCTGGCCTTGCTGGCTCTGGCACTGGCCTAACCCCTTGGCTGGCTCTGATCACAGCCTCAGAGGCCCCAGTAGCAGCCTTGCCTCACAGCAGGCTCCAGTGACGGCCTCGCTGGCCCCAGCCCCGGTCTAACCCCTCGGCAGTCTCCGATCCTAGCCTCGGAGGCCTCAGTAGCAGCCTTGACTAATGGAAGGCTCCGATGCCGGCCATTGGCCCCAGCACTGGCCTAACCCCTCAGCAGGCTCTTATCCTTGCCTCGGAGGCCCCAGCACCTGCCTAATCCCTTGGCAGGCTCCAATCCCGGCCTTGGAGGCCACAGCACCGGCCTTGCCTCACTGTGAGCTCTGATCCTGGCCACGCTGGCCCTGACACCGGCCTAACCCCTTGGCAGGCTCCAATCCTGGCCTCGGAGGCCCCAACACTGGCCTTGCCTCACAGGAGGCTCCAATGCTGGCCTCAAAGGCCGCAGAACTGGTCTAACACCTCGGCAGGCTCTGATCCCGGCCTCTGAACCCTCAGTAGCGGCCTTGCCTCACGGAAGGCTCAGATACCGGCCATTGGCCCCTGCACCGGCCTAAACCCTTGGCAGGCTCTTATCCCGGCCTTGGAGGCCCCAGCAATGGCCTTGCTTTAGGGCAGGCTCTGATACTGGCATCGGCCTATCCCCTTGGCAGGCTCCAATCCCAGCCTCGGAGGCCCCAGTAGCAGCCTTGCCTCAGGGCAGTCTCCAATGCCGGCCATTGGCCCCAGCACCGGCCTAACCCCTCAGCAGGCTCCAATAACTGTCTTGAAGCTCCAGCACTGGCCTTGCCTCATGGCAGGCTCTGATCCTGGCCTTGCTTGCCCCGGCACCAGCCTAACCCCTCGGTAGGCTTCGATCCTGGCCTCGAAGGCCCCAGCACCAGCCTTGCCTCATGGTAGGCTTCGATCCTGGCCTCACTGGCCCTAGCACCGGCCTAACCCCTTGGCAGGCTCTGATCCTGGCCTCGGAGGCTCCAGCACCAGCCTTGCCTCACGGCAGGCTCCAATCCCAGCTTTGCTGTGTTCGTCACAGACCTCACCCCTTGGCAGGCTCCAATCCGAGCACCCTCTTCGCTCAACCAATTGTCCCACGTTCTTAAGGTCCATGGTGGTAGCATTCTGCCTCTGGGGTTATTATTTCAAAGGTTCCAGGTGTAATGCATCAGATCTCTGCCTCCCCTGAGTACTGGCCACTGCCATTGCCACTTCCTCCACCATTTCAAATCCTTCTCAAGCTCTTTTTCCACTCTGAATGTTGTCCAGTGTTCCTAAGCATGCGTGATGGTAGCATTCTACATTTGGTGTAATTTCTCCAAAAAATAAGGTTGGTAGGATCAGATTTCTGCTTCTCCTGAATACAAGTCTCCACCGCCATCGCGGAGACCGCTTTCAACACCGCCTTTCTCCTTGGTCTCTGCTAAACTCTCTCCTTACAGGTGATGTCCAAGATTCTTAACAATATAGAGAAACAGCAGTCCTCCTTCTTGGGGAATTTTTCCATAAGTTCCAGTGCATTTGGATAAGTTTTGTCTGCATCTCCAGTGTCCTGGCATCCACTAATGCCTTCTTAACCCCTCTCCGATATTTTTCCTTTTTCTTTTTCTTTTACTTTTTTTTTTTTTTTTAGTAAGAGAAGACAGTATATGTGGTTTGAAGAGGTAGTGGGATCAGGCACTCAGTAGCACTGTGACCCGATTAGTTTCCCCATGGGTCCAGCGTGCTCCGCTCTACTCTGCCTGGGGACAAGAGTCCTGTGACATGGGCCCCAGCTCTTCCGGGGTCCAGCATGCCCTGCCCGACCCCTGCCCGGGACCCAGGGTCTTACTGAGCCCAGTTTCTCCAGGGGTCTGGCGTGCTATGCATGGTCTGGCCTGGGGCCCAGAGTCCCGCAACCCGGGCTCCAGCTGGCGTGCCCCGCGTGACCCCTGCCCAGGATGCAGCATTTTACTGTCCAGATATAATATTTAATTATTAAAATAGATAAGTACACATAACCTTGTTTCATTTAAAAGATCATATCAAAGTAAAACAATTATAACAACGTACATTCTTAAATTTAACATTCATAAAGTAAAACAAAATTTATAATTTAAAATATTTTTAATTTCTTATAACTTAACATACAGGCTTTTTCAACTATGAAAAATCAAATATTGCTACTCTAGTGTATCAGTACCTATGTTTTTCTATCCAGTCAACCTTAGTAAATATTCAAAGATCATTAACACTTTAATGAACTAAATAATTCTCAATTAGATTCATACTAATCATTTATGCAAAAGTTGAAATTTAAAACTTTCACAAAATTTGCAAGAAAAGTATTGCTGATTTAAGAAAAAAACATAGTTTTCCAATTATCACTGTCTTCTTTTCTTAAATGAGGTAAGAAAATGTTGAACAATAATTCAGTTATTACCAAGTAACTTTAAAATGTGTTAATAAATTGAGATTGCAAAATACACAAGTTTCCTCCTGTGTGTTTTTGCATGTGTATGTGTTTGTGCAATTATGTGAATGAGCATCCTTAAATACAACTAGAAATTATCTGTGGCACTATTAAAATTGGAATCATTTTTATACATGTATTTAATATATCTAAATTTATATTGTTCTATAATGGTTTATACATAAGACTCAATTTTCAAACCTGGCATGACTTTTAACTTTTTAAAATTAATATAATTTTGTTAGTGTGTTGTACTTTTATATTATTATGAGTTTCAGACATAAAGATATATATGTATGCACATAGCATCCCTGGCCTGTTTTTTTCCCCCCATCATCCCACCTAACTTCTTCCTACTCCATGAACTGAGATTGGTATTGATAACTTTGTATATGTACATAACATTATGTGAACTGTTTTTTTTTTCCACTAAGTTTCTTTCTTCCCATTCCTACATCTCTACTCAAGTCCCCCTCCATTATTCTACTTGTCTTCTCATTTATCTAAAGTCTCTTTTGTTTCATAATTTTTCACACTTAAAATAAGGTTCTCCAAGCTACATGTGGTGGTTCACGCTTGTAATCCCTGAGCTTGGGAGTCTGAGACAGGAGGATCCCACAGGTTTGAAGCTAGCTGCAGATGGCTTAAGAGATCCTGTTTCCAAATAAAATATAAAATAATGTCTGGTAGTGTACCCTGGAGGTAGAAGGCCCCTGGATTCCATCCCCAGTACCACACACACACACACACACAAAAAAAAAAAAAAAAAAAAACAAAAAACAAACAAACAAAAAAAAAAAACAAGATTCCCCAGGTCTTTCCATCTTCTTGAGTATGACATGATTTTCTTCTTTATTGCTGAGTAAAATTCCATTGTGTGTATTTCCCATAATTTTGCAATCCATTCATTCGTTAATGGAGACTTAGGTTGGTTCCATATTTTGGCTATTGTGAATCGTGCTGCTATGAACATGGGTATGCATGTTACTGTAGTGCTCTTATTTCAACCCCTTTGAAAATATATGAAGGAGTGAAAAAGCCTGATCATATGGTGGATCCATTTTCAGTTTTCTAAGGAATCTCCACATAGATTTCCATAGCAGTTGAACTAGACTGCACTCCCACAAACAGTGTAAAAGAATTTCTATTTTCCCACATCCTTGCCAACATTTGTTATTTGACTCTTTTATGCTTGCCACTCTGACTGGGGTTAGATTGAATCTCAGTGTAGTTTTGATTTGCATTTCCCTGATTGCTAATGATATTGAATACTTTTTAATGTATTATTGGCCATTTGTATCTTAGTCTTTTGAGATCTTTGTATGTTCTAGATATTAGCCCTCTATCAGAGTCTTAGCTGGTAAAGATCTCCAATTCTGTAGACTTTCCCTTTAGATTTTTAATTTTTTTTTGATGAGCAAAAATTTTTTAGTTTGATGTCATTCTACTTGTTAATTCTTTTAACAATAATTAACAAGTAGAATGACACTTCTACTTTTCACTTTGGAGGTCTTGTTGAGAAATTGACTGTCTGTGCCATGGAGTGTTTAAACTATGACTTTCTCTAATCACAGTCTCTGGTCTGATTTCTTTTGATCCATCTTGAGTTGATTCCTGTGCATGGTGAGAGATAAATATTTATTTCAGTATTTCTACAAATGGATAGCCAGTTCTTCCAGCACCATTTGATGAAAAGGCTGTCTTTTCTCCAGCATATGAGTTTGGCCCCTTTGTCAAAGATTAATTGACTATAAGTGTGTGTGGGTTTGTTTCTGTATCTTCTATTCTGTTCCATTGGTCTGAGTGCCTGTTATTGTGCCAATTCCAATTGTGTTATTTTAGCTACTATTGCTCTGTATTATAAGTTGTAGTAAGGGATTGTGATTACTCCTGCCAGGTATTTCTTGGTGAGAATTGCTTTGGCTATTCTGGATCATTTATTTCTACATATGAAATTCATGATCAATTTTTCTAGGTGTGTGAAAAATCTTGTTGATGTTTTGATATGAATTTTATTGAATCTGTAGCTCTTATTTTGAAGAATGGTATTTTGATAATACTTTTTCTGCTTATCTATGAGCAAGGGAGACCTTTCCATCTTCCAAGGTCTCCTTCAATTTTTTTTTTCTTTTTTTTTTTTTTGCGGGTCTAGGGATGGAACCCAGGGGCATTTGACCTCTGAGCTACACCCCCTGCCCTGTTTTTTATTCTTTATTTTGAAACCGGGTCTCACTGAGTTGCAGAGGGCCTCACTAAGTAGCTGAGGCTGTCCGCAAACCGTGATCCTCCAGGTCTCAGCCTCCCGAATGCTGGGATTACAAGCGTGTGGCACCACACCCGGCTCTCAATTTCTTTAATTTTTTACAATTTTCATGGTAGAGGTCTTTTACATCTTTGGTTAGGTTTATTCTTAGGTATTTTATTGGTTTTGAGGTTACTGTAAATGGAATTTTTTTCTCTTTTACTTTATTCACAGATTCATGTTTGGCATATAGAAAAGCACTTGCTTTTTAGGTTACTTTTGTATCCTGCCATTTTGCTGAATTGGCTAATCAGCTCCAGCAATCTTTTGGTTGAGTTCTTTAGGTTTTTAAATAAAAGACCATTTCATCTCCAAAGCAGGATAGTTTTAATTCCTGTCTTTATATTTGAATAATTTTTATGTCCTTCTCTTTTCTTATTGCTTTGGCAAGAGTCACGAGGATTATATTAAAAAAAGAGTGGTGATAGTGGGCATCCTTGTACTATTCCTGATTTTAGGTGAAATTCTTTCAGTTTTTTCCCATTAAATATGATATTGACTTTGGGTTTATTTTGTATTTCCTTAATGATTTGGAGATACATTCCTTCTATTCCAAATTATTGCTGTGTTCCTAATATGAAGGGGTGTTGGCATTTGTTAAATGATTTTTCAGCATCTATTGATATGATCATGTGTTTTTTGTTCTCAGTTTTATTTATGTGGTGAATAACATACATTTATTTGAGTATGTTAAATCAGCCTTGCCTTTCAGGGATGAAATCAACTTGGTTTTGGTGTACATTCACTTGATATGGTTTTGAATGCAAATAGCTAGTATTTTGTTTAAAATATTTTATCTAGGTTCATCAATGGTATTGTTCTGTAATTTTCTTTTCTTGAGTTATCTTTGTTTTGTTTTGGTTATTATGTGATACTGGCCTCATAGAAAGAGTTTGGAAGAATTTCATATCTTTCAATTTTCTGGAACAATCTATGAAGTATGAGTTTAGTTCTTCTCTGAAAGTTTTATAGAATTCAGCTAGAAACCCTTTGCACCTGGACTTCTTAATGATGGCAGACTTTTTACTGTTCTTTTATTTCTTTGCTTGCTATTTGTTGTATTAGGTTTGCTATGTCCTCTTGGTTCAAGATATTCCCAGGAAAAGAAACAACAAAAACCAGAATGTGAGTGAGTTGTCTGAGCCTGTTGTGGTGAATGAAGATTAAGTTTAGCAAATTTGTGTGGTTTGTGAAGATGATCAGCCTTTGTTCAGAAGGTCTGTGGATAAGGGCGAGGTGGAATGCAAGGCCTACTGCAGCAATGTAGCATAATGGTGAATTAATTGATCAGGAATCCACAATGGTGCTTGAGCATCCTGTGGAAAAAACAAAGGCATGCCCTCAGCCACAGGTAAATAAAATATCAGATTTTGTTTCAGAAGAGAGCAGAGGTGCTTGCTCCCAGGTAGCCACTCTAGTGGCCAGATAAACTACCTCATGAGTTGGATCTAAGGCATCTTTAAAAAGATTCAGTTGAGAAAAAGCTTTTATAGGGATGATTTTTGGTCCATGATTAGTATAGTATAATATAGTTTCTTTTTTTTTTAACTTGTTCCATGTTTTTAAGTTTAAAGTTACTTCTTCAGGAAACCAAGGAGAACATTCTTATAGAAAGGAGAGAAAGTGCCTAAGTTGCATAGTAAAAACTGAGATACCTCTTTTCTTATACTTAGCAATATCATATACGATATTAATGAAGAAACCTCTTTCTTTTGATTCAGTATGTCCCATCTTTAAAGTTATTGCCCTTCTTTACCTGTTCTATGAAACAGGGGGTCTGCAGTCCCCTTGAGAAAACTACCTGGTTCCTTGAAAATGAGGGGGACTACTCACCAATCTTGCCCCGCAGTAGGCGCCATTATGCCGGGGTCCAGCCCTAGCAGAGTCAAGGTTTGTGTGTTGGTGAGGGGAAGCCAAGGTCGATGAGATAAGAATGACCACACGAATTAGATTTAACCTTCTCCATTTTATTCAGGATTTGTTATAATTTGTATACTTTATTTTTTTGGCAGAAAAGCAAGGGCATAGCCATGCAAGCATGCCAAGGACGGGAAAAAGTTTTTAGTTTTTATAAAGTTTAGGGCAAGGGTGCCAGATATTTACATAATCATAGTATACTTTGTCTCACTTCACAAGGCTGACTCAAACTTAATCTTATACAGTGGCTCTAACTAAGATCAGTTTGAACTTAATATTTGGCTCAATATCTTTATTCTTGGGAAAAATATTTGCTGTCTGAGTCTCTCACAAGCTGCTGCCCATCACTTTTAGTTATAATGTTTATACATAAAATTCCAATTTCACATATTAATCTAAATAATCCTAAAATAATTTTATAAAGAAATAAATGCTAGACATAGTTCATGAGGTATCTATGCCATTGCGGATCCCTTGATCGAGCCTTCTCAAGATCTGCATAGAGTAGCTCTACACAACTCAGTGAGACCCTGTTTTAAAGAATAGAAAGCTCTAGATGAAGAAGGAGGTCCTATATAGAAGCAAATAAGGTAACCTAACTGAGGCAATTAGAGGAAGAAAAAGGGAAACTTTAAAGTACATAATGTACTTAAACAAACATATCAGTTTAATCACTAAGCCAAGCATTGGTAGTAGGGATGGGGAGGGAATGCGGTGGAAATTGGGTTATGGCTAATTGGGTGATGTGTGCATGTATGTCTCCACAAGTCTTTTATTCCATTATGATATATGATTACAATGCACCAATAAAATATTAGAAAAAATAAATTAGTTCAAACCAAAAATTAAAATAAAGAATAGAAAGAATAAGAAAAAAAAATAGGGCTGGACGTTTAGCTTGAATGTATAATGTCCCTGGTTTTTATCTCTAGTACCTCACACAAATAAATTATTTTCTTAGTCTCTATGTTGATTATTTTGATTAGTATATAACATGGGGAGGTCTTTATTTGATCTTGTCTTAACGGTGTTTTGTATGTCTGTTGTCATTGGATGTCCAAGTCTCTTTCCACATTTGGAAAATTCTCTGAAATTATTTCTATGGATCCCCTTGGTCTGTGCCTTTGTTCCCTCTTCAATGCTTTTTATTCACAAGTTAGGATTTTTTATATTGTTTCATAGTTTTTGTTTGTTTAAGTTCTGTTGTTGCAATGTCTTCTATATACTGACTGTGCTTCTGATTTTGAATGAACTGTCTTCTAACAGTGATATTCTGTTTTTAATATCTAATCTTCTAGAATTAATTTATATTGCTGCTTTAATTTTACTTATTGACTATTTCATTTCATTCCAGTCCTCTTGGTGATCCTTTCTTAATGTCTCAACTTTCTCTTTCATTTCATTTACACTTACTGTGAGGCCTTTCATCATATTTAAGATCAGGATTCAAAATTCTCTTTCTTGAATTTCTTATAGGTAAGTATTCATAATTTCCATTATTTTCTCACTGCTTTTTGTTCCCATATTTTCAAAAATCTTGGGTTTGTTCTTCTGATGTCTTGGGTTCTTCTATTTTTTATTTGGGAGTCTGTGGATAATCCATTTGAGGGGAGAGAAGCTAGGGTGATGGGTATAGGAATAATGTAAAATAGAGAATATGATTAAATTGAGTAAGAATTTAACTATAATAAATTACTTTCCATTTGGAAACGAGAGATGGTGATATATTAGGGTTCTTGTAGTTTAGAGGATTAAGATATGGAGACATGAAATAACTTGAGTGTAAAACAAGGAGATACAAGAAAGGGAAAAGTTTTGAGAGGAGAATTGATAGGATAGAGGGAGGAAGCTTGTAAGAGAAATGGGGGAGAAAGCAAACAAACATGAATATAATAAAGCAAGTAAAAAAACCCCTAAGAATTGTAAGAATAAATCAGAGAAAAAAATTAAAAATTACTACTGCTAATTAACATATACAGGGACTGTAAAATGTCAGATTGCAGTTGTAGATTCTGGAGTATGTTCCAATATCCCTCATTTGCTCCATAACCAATTTTCACCTTTTGGACCCACTTTATGAGTGTTTGAGCCCCTCTCTCGCCTTTGAGAGCTTTGTGCTCAGATGTCAAAGTCGTGGGTTTCACTGTAAATTAGTTCCTTGTACGTGCAGGTTTCTAAGTTTTCTGGACCTGGACTCTGCATTTTGGCCCTGGACTCTTTGCTTTGTGACCCTGGGCTCTGTGATCTCAGGCCCTGGGGTCCATGCTTTCTGGCCCTGGACTCCCTGCTCTCCACCCTAGGTCTGCAATCTTGGGCTCTATTCTATGTCTTTTCTGGCTCTGAGCTCTGTACTCTCTGGCCCTGGTCTCTGATATCTCTGATCCTGTGCACTGTGCATTCAGGCTTTCATCTCTGTGCTTTCCAGGCCTGGGAGCTGTGCTTTCTGGGCATGGGTTCTGAGTTTTCAACCCTTCAGGCACTTTGCTGTGAATCTAGTGATCTGAGTTTCAGATATTCTTCCCTGTGCTTCCCTATTTTGTGTTTTTGTTAGTATCTTCTCTTTCTCTGCTTTTTCATTTTTCTCTTTTTTTCATTTTTTAGGTCAAGGAGTTACCTTCTAAGGAGTCGCATTTTGTTTGTTATAGCTATTGAAATGTGCTGTGTCCTACAGTCATAATTTTCTTTCTCTCTGAGTAAATATTTTATAAAGAGGTAAAATAGACTTAAATGTTGTTATAATAATAGCTACCTAATCCTAAGAAAATTTCATGATGGGATAATAAAATAGGTATGATATTATAGTAGTGTTTCCTAACTACATTTATTTTGATAGAGCGAATAACACATTAGGCTCCTACAACTGAAAAGCTTATTCTAAAAATGCTCAGCCTATACTTTTGAAATACCCCTAAAATATTTTATTTTTCTCTTTTGCAACTTGATAATTCATACAAAATATGGTCACCTCTCTGTAAGCTCTTCAAATATCCTTGAAAAATTGCTTTTATATTTACATAAAAGATATATAAGCCGGGCGAGGTGGCACATGCTTGTAATCCCCGCACTTGGGTGGCAGAGACAAGAGGATCATGCTGGTTTGAAGCCAGCCTCGCTGGCCTAAGAGACCCCATTTCCAAATAAAAATGTAAAATAGGTCTGGGATATAGCCCGGAGGTAGAAGTGTTTCCAGGAACACCAGTACCACCACAATATATATATATATATATATATATATATATATATATATATATATATATATATAGAGAGAGAGAGAGAGAGAGAGAGAGAGAGGGAGAGATAATAGGACATTTATTTAATTATTTTTCTTTAAGGTAATGATGATCTGAGTATATATCAGAAAGGTGATACAGGAGGATACTAATTTGTCAGAGAAGGTCATATGGCATAGTAGCTTATGAAGCCAGATAATATAAAATAAAGTATAAATAACTCTGAATAAAAAATTTATTGAACTAAACTTATATATAAAAAAGTTACAAACAAAACTCAAACTTGCAGCAGTCTCTGGACAGCATAGCATTTATTTGATACACAGTGAACCCAAAACATGAATAGAGGTAAGCATTTAGAGGCAAAAGTTTGGTTTTTCTTTTACTTTGTTTTATTTCATAGGATTTGCTGCTTATTCAAGAGAGTTTTTAATATGGTTCACTCTGTACTTTCTAAGGTAATTTACTAGTAGAAAATGCTCTCAAATAAGTCATCATGAGTTATCTCAGGATACCTAGTTAGTCCTAAGGGAATGGATAGTTTACATGAAGAAAATAGCATGCTGATTTGCAGTTATAATTGAAGAAAATTACTTAAGAGAATTTGACAGCACAGAAAATAGGTCATTTAGTTTCCCAGCTCTCATCCTCCTGTGATTCATGATCATCTCCATTTAATTTTGCTGTCACTTGTGAAGTGAGGTTAAGAATTGATTAGCTTCTTTTAGTCACATCTTTCAATTTGCTTACTCCTTTGCTCTTGCTTTTCCTCTTAAAGTTTGATTTGGCTTAAAAAACAGTGGTCCTGAGAATTATATTTAAAAGTTATTTATCTTAAAGCACTAGGTAATGTTTCAAATCACCTTACTCAGTGCCATGACCTTACATCAAGTCATTCTCAGAGTTTAGCTTTTTCTCTACCAAAAAATGATCAAATGTTACTTTGCAATAATTAAAATTGAAGTGTAGAAGATAGAAGTTTCAGTCAAGTAAAGTTATATTAATACTTAAAATAATACAAATTCCATGTTCATTACATGAGAATAGAAAATAATGAAAGCATAATATAAACAAAACCAATCATCTATATTATAAAATACTAAATTTTTCTTTATACAGTTGTTACTTTTAATTATGGCAAATATTACTCCTGATTTCTTTGAGAGGAAAAGTAAATATCAAAAAAGAATATTTCAGTTGATTTAGACATTGGAAAGTTGCCATAATTTTTAAATTTTTATATAATTTAATTTATAGATTATGTCCAGCTGAGTTTCAACTTGTACATGTATGTGTGTCTGCATACAAACATCTCCAAAGGTGATGTTGTTTCTCCAATTGATAAGGATTCTTACGACAAGAATAAAGTTTTTTCTTACATTATTTTACCCAAACCACATAATTTGTCTCTGATATTATAGTAGTAACTAATTATATTTGTTTAGGCATAAGAAATTACCAAATAAATTTAGCTCTGCAAAATTTTCTTATCATATTCATAAAGTGAAAGGCAATTTTTACCACTAAAATTGATCTACACATTGTTAAAAATAAGAAAAACTGGTAAGGGTTATTTGGTTAGGACCCTTCAAAGATTATGTAGAGAATTACAATATTCCATCTATTCAGAGAATCCAATTATTTATAATTAATATAATTTCAAATTAAATTATTGAATGTTTGAACATATTCCAGGACCAAGGAGAGTTTATTAAAAACCAGGCCAATGAAACTTTAAAATTAAATTATATGTTCAATGAAGTTGATTATTTGTGCAATTACTTGAATTTTCTGAATCAATACTTATAATAGGGAGAAAATATCAAATTATAAAGGGTATGTTTGGTTGAGTATAGAAAGCCAGGTATATTCAGTCCATGCATAGAAGCATGTAATACAGTTAAATTATTCCTTAATGTTTTGTGTCCATTTTAGAAAACTCTTAAATCTCTGAAGTTTGTCAATTAAAGAATAATTTTTTGTATGATTCAATGTATTAAGGAATTTTACCCAAATTCTAGGGGATTGAATAAAGTATCTTATTAAAACTGAAGTCATTAATTACTCCTAAAATGTTCATTTATGTTTCACTTATTCCAAATAAAATAAAATATGTCAACATCTTTCCTCTCAAGAGTAATTATTTTTTGTAAGACATAAAGCATAGTACTGTGGACAGAAACAACTTAGAGAAAAGCATTTTAAATAACATCTACGAAATCTTTGAATATTAACATTCTAAAAAAACAAAGTTTGAACAAAATCTTGCAATAAAAATAAAAACAAATTGATGCATTTTTATCGATTTCACTTTTCATTTTCCTCAATTATAAAAACAAATTAAGGAACAGATTATTCAAAAAGCCAAAGAAACAAACTGAAGTGCAATTAAACTGCAAATATTCTTCAAACATCCTTTTATATCTTAGAATGAATAAATTTAAAGAAAATGCTTAACAATGTAACTTAAGTGTATTACTTATTTTGTATTTTGTTTATTCAAATTAATAACTTACTTTAAAAATTATAATGTATTAAGTGGACAGAAGATACACTTTATTTTAATGGTGATGATGTCCATATGTTCTTTTTTATTATATCAATATTTATTTGTGACACGGATATTCTACAGCTAAGTTAATAATTTATAGCAAAATAATTGATTTTTTAAATATTAACTATTCTTTTTTATTTTTATGTGAATCATATTGTAAATAGCATACATTCAGACTGTGCCTGGTGCCCTCTCCTACCCCTACTTTTTCCCCCTCCCAACAATGAGTGTCCAGGTTAACCATGCTACATTCATACTTTTATACATATTCAAATGTAGCTCCTACATTAATCAACCTCAGCCTTCTTTGTCTCCTGCACTTCCATTTCAGATTTTCTGAGTTTCCCTCTTCATTATCTGGAGTCCCTTTCGTATTTCTCTACTTTGGGCATATTAGAGAAACATATGTCCCTTCTCATTCTCTGCTTGGCTGATCTCACTTAACATAATGCTCTCCAGGTCTTTCCATCTTCTTGTGAATGACATGACTTTGTTCTTTTTATAGCTGAGTAGAATTCCATTGTGTGTATTTCTTATAAATTTGTAATCAATTCATCTGTTGAGGGAGACCAAACTAGGGAGTATTAGGAATACCAGAGGGATTCCAGATAATGGAGGGGAAACCTCGGCAAAGCTGAAATGGAAGGGTTGGAGATAAAGAAGGCTGAGGTTGATTAATGGAAGAGCTACATCCAAATATGTGTAAAAGTATGAATGTAGCATGGCTAACCTGGACACTCACTGTTGGGAGGGGAGGAAGGGAAATTGGGGTGGGAGAGGGCACCAAGTACAGTCTGAAGGTATGCCATTTTCAATATGATCCACATAAAAATAAAAAATAATAAATAAATAAAAATTTAGAACAGAATGTTGTTTTCTAAAACAAGGGAGAGTAGAGGTAAAAATCCTGGGGAAAAGTTGAACAATGGTTGATAAGTTAAAGTTACATAGGAACAAAAACTTCCGGTGTACTCCTGCATAGTATAGTGACTATACATAACACTTATGTAGAGTATATTTCAAAAGTTAGAAGAAAAGTTTTTTGTGGTACTGGGAATGGAACCCAGGGGCATTCTACCTCTGGTACACCCCCAGCCCATTTTTTTATTTTTTATTTTGAAACAGTGTGTCACTGAGTTGTAGAGGGCCTCACTAAGTAGCTGAGTCTAGCCATGAACCATTATCTTCCTATCTCAGCCTCCCAAAGGCTGGGATTACAAGCATGTGCCACAATTCCTGGCTAGAAGCAAAGATTTGAAAAGCTCCAATCATAAAGAAATGTGGAATGTTTGAGGTGATAAATATGGTTAACCTGATTTAAATATTAAGCAGTGCCAGTCATGATGAAGCAAAATTGTAATTCCAGTACTTGGGAGGCTGAGACAGGAGAATCTCAGGTTTGCAGCAAGCCTCAGATACTTAATGAGGCCCTCAGCAACTTTGTGAGACCCTGTTTCAAAATCAAGAATAAAAAAGTAGGACTGGTGGTGTATCTTGGAGATAGAATATCCCTGGGTTCAATCCCCAGTACTATAAAAATAATAAATAATTAAATAAATGAATAAATAAATGAAAAAATAAATATTAAGCAGTGCATATGTGTATCAAACATTGCATGATGTCATGTTAATATTCATGACTTTTATGATTTTAAACTTCAATTTAAAATAATTTTTTTTTCAAAATACAGTTTTACACTTCTGTAAAAGGGAACCAACCAATAGCAATAAAAAGATTGAGGAAGCAATAAAAACCCTACCATCAAACAAAAGCACAGAACCAGATGTTTCTGAAGTGAATAAAAGCTAATCCCAATATTCTTCCATCTATTCCATGAAATAAAAAATGAGACTCTTTCAAATATATTCTATGAAGCCAGCATCATATTAATAACAAAACCAAATAAATATAGCTCAAGAAAACAAAACTATAGGCCCATGTTATTTATAAGCTTAGATGCAAAACTGCTATACAAAATATTGGCAACATACATCCAAAATCACATCAAGAAAATCATATACCCTAATCAAGTATGGTTTATCCCAGAAATGCAAGGCTGTTTCAAATTTGGAAAAAATAAAATCACATGATCATTTCAATATACAATGTTGTATATTTGAAAATATACAACACCCATTTATGCTAAAAGTCTCACAGAAAATCAAAATAGAAAGAGCATACCTCAACATCATAAAGACAATTTAAATTAGGCCTACAGCCAACATCATAAAACGAGAAAAAACTGCAAGAATTCACCCTAATAAAAGAAGAAAAACAATAATGTTAATTATCACCATTTCTTTTCAACATAATACTTGATACTCTAGCCAAAGCTATAAGGGAAAAGAAGAAAATCAATGAAGTACAAATAGGAAAAGAAGAACTAAAACTATAACTATTTGCAGATGACATGATAGTATACTTAGAAGGCCCAACAAACTCACCTAAAAAGCTTATAGAACTGATCAACAAATTCAGCAAATTGTCTGGATACAAAATCATTCTTACAAAACAAAAACTGGCTGGGTATGGAGGTGCATGTTTGTAATCCCAGAATTTTGGGGGCTGAGACAGGAGGATCACAATTTGTGTCCAGCCTCAGCTATTTGGTGAGGTCCTTTGCAACTCAGTGAGAACCTGTTTCAAACTAAAAAATAAAGAATAGGGTGGGAGTGTAGCTCTGAGGTAGAATGACCTAAGTTCCATCTCCAGTACTGCAAAAATAAAAACAAACTAAAAAAGAAAACAAAAGCTCTTATGTATGCCAACCATAAGTCCACTGGAAAAGAAATCCAGAAAACACTTCCATTCAGGATAGTCCACAAGAATGTAAAATACTTAGGAATAAAATTGTCTAAGGAGGTAAAAGACCTCTACAAACATTATAAAAGTACTGAAAAAAGAAATTGAATAAGGCCTTTGAAGGTAGAAATGTCATCCATGTTCTTTGATAGGCAGACTAATTATCATCAAAATGGCTGTTCTTCCAAAAATAATCTACAGATTCAACACAATACCATTTAAGTTACAAAGGTCCTCTTAACAGACATTGAAAAATCACTCCTTCACCAAATACAGATTAAATGTATAACATTTACTTTCAATAAAATAAATTAAAAAAAAAAGAAAAATCACTCCTTAAATTCATTTTGAACCACAAAACACTGAAAATAGCCAAGTAGTTCTCAGCAACAAAAATTTTGCAGGAGGCATCACAATGCCTGACTTCAAACTATACTACAAAGCCATAGTAAAAAAAAAAAAAAAAAGTATGGTACTGGTACAAAAACATGCATAGACTAATGGAGCAGAATAAAAGATTCAGAAACAATTCACACACTTACAGCTAATGGATTTTTTACAAAGTTGCCAAAATTGTACACTGGAAAAATGGTTTCATTCAACAAATGGTGTTGGAAAAACTGTTTAATAATATGCAGAAAAATGGAAATAAATGCCAACTTATCACCCTGCACAAGAGTCAATTCATGAGGAATCAAAGATATTGAAATTAAACCAGAGACCTTGTAGCTCTTTGGAGATGGCATAGGTCCAACACTGCAACATATAGGCACAGGTAAAAACTTTATCAACAAGACCTCCCCAAAGGCACAAAAAACTAAAAAATGGCTTAATACATGAAATTTCATTAAACTGAGGAGCTTTCAATAACCTCAACAGAGAACCAACATAATGGGAGGGTATTTTTGTCAATTACCCTTTTAATAGAGAATTATTATCTAGAATATACAGAGAACTCAAGAAACTTAGCACTAAGAAAATAAATAACCCAATAAAAATAAGAAAGTGAACTAAATAGACACTTCACAAAAAAGTAATTCAAATGGTCAATAAATATATAAAAAAAGTTCAACCCCATCAGTAGTCAGAGAGATGCAAATCAAAACTATCCTGAGATTTTACCTAATTCCAACTAAAATGGCAATCTTAAAACACGAACAACAACAAATGCTTTGTGAGTATATGGAGAAGTGAAAATTCTAATTCATTGGTGGGATTGCAAATTAGTGCTACCACTGTAGAAAACAGTATGGAGTATTTTTAGAAGAATGGGAATGAACCTACCACATGACCCAGGCTTACCACTTTTTGGAATCTACCAAAATAAGTGAATACCAAATTACCAAATTAATACATGTGTATCTATGTTCCTAGACAATTCAGAATTGGCAAACTTTAATACTATCCAAAATGTCCATCAACCAATGAATGGTTACAAAACTATGAGACAAAGAAATTTTACTCAGTCATAAAGATTAACAAAATTACCTCTTTTGCTTGGAAATAAATTGAGTTTGCGGACATTATGCTAACTGAGATTAGTCTGTCACAAAAAATAAAAAAAAAAAAACAAAAACAAAAAAAAACCAGATGCTTCACCCTAATATGCAGAAGCTACAGACAAAAGGAATCATAGTAGAGTCTTTAGATGAAGATGAAAGAAACCAAAGAAGAGAAAATAAGGTCAATTAACTGAGGGAAGTGGGAAGGGAAAGAGAGAAATTCCCTAATGTACTTGATGTACATTCATAAAAATATCATAATCACTAAGCCAAACATGAGAAGAAAGGAGGGGGAAAGGAATGGGGTGGGAATTGGGGAAGGGCTCAATAAATGAAATGTGCACATATGCCTCTATCATATTTTACCTCATTAAGATGTATGATTACAAATGCATTAATAAAAAATCAATAAAATGAATGGAGAATCAAAGTAAGAGTTATTTGTAATCCCAATAAAAATATTATTTAAAAGCAATAATTAAAAGAATGTTTTTAAAGTTATTTATGCTATCATTATCAGCAGTTATTGGAGGTGGATTTTACTTATTGCTGAGTAACATATCCATTATTTAATCACAAATGTATTTATAGTATTTAATGAATGTTTTAAGAAAGAATTTCTAGATCTCTTATAACTGAAAGATATTTGGATGTTTACAGAGTGAGGTCATGCTGCTTTTATTTACAAGGTAGAAACAAGGCTGGCATAAAAATTCCCTGCCCTCTAAAAGGAAGGTTATTCTAATAATGCGTTAGCTCCCCTGCTTTGTCTCCAGGGTTAAAACTTATCTAAACCTTTGTTACCTCATGTTAGATTGGAATGAATGCATGCATACATTTACATAGTATATATACTATGTAAATATATGTACATGTATATAAATAATATATATATATGTAATTATTTTTATCTTATAATATGTGAATAATAGTCAAGTCTATGAAAATATTTGTCAGTATCTTTTGTTCCTTTCATATATTTCCTTTATTTTTTAATTTAATATATTTTTATTGGTGCATTGTAGTCAAGCATCTTAATGGAATGCAAAACTTGTGAGGGTATACAGGCACACATCATCCAATTAGCCTTTATCCAATCCCCATCCCATTCCTTCACCCTCCCTCGATCCCATGCTTGATTTAGTGATTAACTTTGATATATTTGTTTACATACATCATGTGCTTTAAAGAGATCCCATCTTTGCCCATCCCATCGCCTCTGATTGGTCACCTTAAATGCTCCACCATAGGGCCCTTTCTTCAACTGGATTTCCTCCTATTACCTATTTCCTCATAGTCTTTGCATATTAGGGAAAGCATTTGATTTTTTTTAAATTTTCTATGATATTTCACTGTGTATGCCACATTGTAAGTTCTCATCCCACTCTTGAAGGCCCCAGTACAGGCCTGGCCACCTGGCAGGCTCTGATCCTGACCTTGCTGGGTCCAGCACTGGCCTTGCCTCATGGCAGGCTCCAGTCCCAGCCTCGCTGGCCCCGGAACCAGCCTCACCACTCGGCAGGCTTCACTCCTGGCCTCGAAGGCCCCAGCACCGTTCTTGCCTCACTGCAGGCTTCAATTCTGGTTACCGGCATTGCTGGCCCCAGCACAGGACTTACTGCATGTCAGGCTTCTGCCCTGGCCTCAGAGGCCCCGGCAGCAGCCTTGCTGTGCATTGGGTTCTGGTCTCTATCACTATGAGCAGGTCATCTACAGATGTTCCTTTTTATCTTCCTTTTTTTTTTTTTTTTTTTGGTGACACTGGGGTTCCTGAAAACCCTTCTTCCTCCTGGCTACACTCCCTTAACTATATTTTTTATATTTTTACTTGGAAACAGGGTCTCTTAAGCCAGCAAGGCTGGCTTCAAACATGCGCGATCCTCCTGTCTCCGCCTCTCAAGCACGCCAACACACCCGGCGTTCTTCCATTTTTTTTTTAATATAAGAAAGCATTTACACGTCTTTTGCAAAAGATGGAACCCCAAATACCTAATGGCAATGAATTTTGTCATCCCTCCAAAGGCAGAGGTCCACAGCTTCATTTCTGAGAGCAGGCTCTGCTGTTCCGTGTGCACCCTGGCCTCCCACTCTGCACAGAGAAGCGCGTTGGCCATAAGCGCTGATGTTTCCTAGGATACGCAGCATGGTGGCACATCAGCTATGCATGGGTCCCTCTGTTGGCCCCTAAACCATTTTACTACTTAGCATGTTGTCCAGAATTTCTGAGATATGTGGCAGAAGCAGTCTACTTTTGGGGAGATTCCTCAAAAGTTAAAGGTGGATTGGACTACATCTGTCTGCCCCTCCAAATACTGGTCACCACCACCGCTGCTGCCACCATTATTATCTCAGATCTCTCCTGAAAACCTTTCCCTCACAGTATGATTTCCAGAACTCCTGAGCATGTGTGGCAGTAGCAGACTACCTTTGAAGACATTTCTTTAAAATTTTAAGGTGAGTTGGATTGGATCTCTGCCTCTACCAAATACCATTTCTGCTGCCACAGCCATCTCAGTTCTCTTCTGAGCACCTTATTCACAAACCATGTTGTTTCAAATTCCTGAGCATGTGCTGTGGTAGCATTCTATCTTTGGGGCAATTTCTTCAAAAGATCACTGTGGACTGAATCAGATCTCTGCCTCTCCCAAATACTGGACACTGCCATTACTGCTGCCTCCACCATCTCAATTCTCTCTCAAACATTTTTCCCATACCCCATGTTGTCCAGAATTCCTGAGTATGCTTGGTGGTAGCAATCTACCTTTGGGGTGATTTCTTCAAAATATCAAGGTGGATTAGGTCAGATCTCTACCTCTCCCAAATACTAGATGCCTCTGCTGCCACTGACGTCAATTGGATTGGATCTCTGCCTCTCCCAAATACTGGCCTCCGTTGCCCCTACCACTGCTGCCTTCCTTCTGGTTCTCTACTGAGCTCCTTCCTTACATGGTATGAAGTCCAGAATTCTTAAACATATGCGGCAGGAG